>NC_074711.1:25187907-25496240 GCF_947242115.1 Biomphalaria glabrata | reverse complement strand
ATGTTCTTAGCATCTAGCTACAAACCAGATAAAGACAAAAGTGCTGGTCCAAAATTACAGGTGATTACAGAAACTGAATTACTTATCCATTTATCTAGTATGAAGTAATAGATTTAAAACAAAAAATGCTTGGTCAAACTGTTAGCGCATGGTGTCTTGTGTATCAACAGTTTTATTGTTTTTTATTTAAAGAATTGTAGTTCACAAGTCTTACTACTCATTCACATTTATCCTGGATGATTTATTTCATTCTGATCTCACAGTTAAATTTCATAGTTCCAATACTGCCTATGAGGCCTTGCAATCTGTGTGGATAAAAATGATGTAAGATAGAGGTGACTAGTAGCCAACATAAAGAATGAAATATTCTTTCTGCTAAAAGTATCATAAATCATTGAATTTGGTAGAATAATGGAGATTCTAAAATTGAAAATCAGTATTCCTGTTTAATCCTCTTGGTTTAGCTATATGTACTTTGATCATCAAGGCCAATATTGACACTTTAAGTAAAAGTAAAACAATTGCATTACTAATATCTTACCATTGTGTCTACAGAAACAAGGCAGCATGACATTCCCGAAGGACTGCATGACTGCACTAAAACACATTGCTATGTCCTTGATGAAGCTGGAGGATTTCCTGGATACTCTGACCAAGATGACTTCTTGGGAGGTCACAGGTTTACCAACAGCTAAGAAAGTGAAAAAAAAATCAAGTCTTAGAGGTATCAATGTTTCTTTTATCTTTAATCTTAGTGTTTATATATTTTGCCTTTTTTCAATTCTTTATGCTTGTTAACATGGCCATAACTTCATTTTTTGTATTCAGCTACTTAAAAAAAAAAAGACTATTTATTATGTTCCGCTCTATACAAAGTGTATCAGTTTGAAGTAAACCAGCATATAAGAGAAGAACAAATCACAATAGGTTGGGTGCTAATTAGTATTAAAAAAATAATATTGTGGACAAAATACATTAGTTAAAATTTCAATCAATTACAACAGTGTATAATATGCAAACCTTACTAGCTTTTAATTAATATGCACTGTTACTAACAGGTGTTTTAAAACCAAGTTCCAGTCCAGAACTGAAACGTCACTCATTAAACTTAGGAAGTAGTTTCAGCAGTACAGACACAGCCAATGAATCTTCCAGCCCTGTCCTACATTTGCCTCCTACAGACAATCCACCACCTCCAAAAGGTAAATGATCAACAACTTTAAAGCTTTGTTATTTGGTTACATTGATTTGAATTCTATCATTTAGCTTCAACATCCTCTACTTTTTACAACCATAGAGTCGAGTAGGTGAGAATACCTTCCTTGATAAGATCAGTACAAAACCTGCCAGATTTGAATGGCTCACTTTTCTCCAAGTAGTCTCAAGGACAGCCACTACTTGGACTTGGACAGAAACGTAAATGCATAACTGCAGAGTTTTTATCAGGGGTTTTAATAAGAGGATTTGACACCCCACCCCCCCACCCCCATTTTGGTCATGACTGAAACTGTGTCCTCAAACTAATTAAGTTTTAATTATAAAGTTATGTTACCTCTTTGAAAATGAACAAGAAAGTCATGATTTCTTGGGCAGTTATCTTCCCATCATGCATTTCATTTTGCTTTTCTATTTGCAATGAAAAGACTTTCTCAAGACCAGGGGAATAATGATCCAAATCTGTATATGTTTGCAAAGAAAAGACTTTCTCAAGACTCCAGGGGGAATAATGATCCAAATCTGTATATGTTTGCAATGAAACTTCAATGTACTCCAATGCCAACTGAAAAGTTTTCACCAACATTTATTTACCATATTTTAGTTTATTGAGAGAGCCTTATGTATGACTAACCTTCTTTTCCCCATGTCTTCCTCTCTGTAACCCTTGAGAGTCTTGAACTTGATCTTTCAAAAAAACAAAACAAAAAAAAAAACCTTACAAAATGTTTAAGAAGTTAGAAACATTCAATGAGTAACTTTACACTTTTCAATGGGCTACTGACAGCACCACTCTCACTTTAGTATTCATATTAAATATTGCTTCTTGTCTTGTTCAGTTGTGGAAAGAAACAGATCTGAGGACAAATGTAGATGGGACTGGAGACTGATCTTCAAGAAGATAGCCCCTAGTCTGGCCACAGCCATTGAGACTAAGTTGGACCTGACAATGTCCTCATCTCTGGCACATGAGACTTCCCAATGGGTCACAGAACACTGTTTAGAAATGGCCGAAGTGGACTTTGTCCAGTTGAAGGATGGGACAGATCATCCAAGGATTGTCTCAAAAGTAAGTTACTTTGTGATTGTTAATACTACTTTTTATTATTGGTGAATTGTAATGAAGTATAAAGTATATCATATAAAGTATATCATATAAAGTTAATCATAATGTTTGTTTTTCTGCCAGGGTACACAAGACTTTATCCAAGCTGTTAATGAACTGCTTCCACTGGCAAGAGGTGGCATAGAAGGATGTTTGATTCCTGTTAAAATGGCATTTATTGATTCTATCGGCATTGCTGTCAAAAATTTTAACCTTCATTGTGTTTCAGTAAGTTGGTTTCTAAAACATTATTTCAAAAAGTGCATTCTATAGACTACAATTTTTTTATTTTTTTTTTGTTGGTCTTATTTATTATACAAAATTAAAAATGAAATTTGATATATATGTTTGTCTATTTACCTAGAATCTTATTATCTGTTACCCCTTTATGTTTTTTTTTTCTACAGTTAAGCAAAGACTTGCCTCATAAAGGCCAATTAAAACAGTTGCTAATCATTATGTCCAATGCTGTGCACATAAAAAATTATTTAAACTATTTAGAAAATGTCCTTTCTGCTGAAGACAATGGGTAAGTTAGAGAGTTTGGTCATTAATGTCCCTTAAAATCAGAACATTTCTTGTACTCAAGTAACTATATTTTGCATAATGTTACACAAAGGCATGCTGATTAAACATTGATCTTTATCTTTAATTTATTAATTCATTAATTATTGCAATATGAAAACTCACTTTATGATGCTTTGAAAATATTGATAAAAAAAAAAGGTTAAGTCACATGAAATGATTAATTACAATGTTTTGTTTATAACTTTCTAAAATGTATTTTGGTTCTTTTTCATTGCAGTAAAAAATTCATGTCCAGTTTACTGAAGCAGTATACTGACCTAGTTGATGGCCTGGGTAAACACTTATTGCAGCTACATCACCAGTTCATCTCTATAGCTGTGCTGGCTGATGCTGAAAGTGGAAACTGGAGTGAAATTAAAGATTTTTATGAGGTTGGTTCAACTTTAGAGGCGCGGTGGCTGAGCGGTAAAGCGCTTGGCTTCCGAACCGGGGACCGGGGTTCGAATCCTGGTGAAGACTGGGATTTTTAATTTCTGGATCTTCGGGCGCCTCTGAGTCCATGCAGCTCTAATGGGTACCTGACATTAGTTAGGGAAAAGTAAAGGCGGTTGGTAGTTGTGCTGGCCACATGACACCCTTGTTAACCGTAGGCCACAGAAACAGATGACCTTTGCATCATCTGCCCTATAGACCTCAAGGTCTGAAAGGGGAACATTACTTTTTTTTTTTTTTTGTTTGGTTCAACTTATGCTACCACAATAATATTTAACTTCAGTCCTCTGTGCTCTTTTAGACTGTTAGAGCTTATCAGCAGTACTCAGAGTGACGGATTGCCTAATTTATAACTACTAATAAATTAATAATAAATGTTAAGATACGAGAAAATAATAATTTTTTTCCCCACTTTGAAAAAGGTGCCGGTACGCAGTACCAGTGCGTTCCGTCACAAAAAAAGCACTGACAAGGCCTAAATTCAGTCTCACTTTTAGACTTGATTTTATCACTGTTGTGTACTTAAAAGATCATTCACATTATTGTATATTAATAATGTATTATTTTTAAGAAAGTGAAAAGTTATTTTCTTTGTGCTCAGGATGAACGATGTTCCTTCACCATCCAGATGTGGAACTACCACTTGCGAGGTTTGCAGCATGATATGTGGGCCATTCTTCCACCTAGACTGGCACAGAGCCTTTTTGGTTCCATACTTCAGGACTCACTGCTCTTACTGACTCAGAGATATTCTAGAGTGAAACCCAGTCGACGTAGAACTAAACAGTTCAGGTTTTTCAATCCATCATTTGTTTTCTTTAATTTATTCTGAATTAAGTCATCTTTTTGCTGATTTAAAGTGGCAATTTCTTTCTTGTTGGTTACATTGGTTTAAATCGGGCAGTTAGGTTTTTATGTGACTTTATAAAATACAAAAAATCTGCAACATTATTTTTAAAAAAAAAAAGGCAAGTGCTGGATTAGTAAAGTCTCTCCTAACCAAATGGCTTCTGTCAACAAACCAGCAACACCTGGAGAAGGATAGTTTGACCTTTCTTAGCTGTTCTATATTTTGTTTGTTTTTGAACAAATTTAGGAGCTTGTCTTCTAGTAAACCAATAAGATATTTGGATTATCTCAAACCTTCAAAAATCTTAAAATGTTTTTGGAAAATGTTTCTTCCTAACTCCATGCTTAGAAAATGCATTGAAAAAGTTAATGTTTAATTTCAGATATGACATCACAGCTATTCTGCTATGTGTGGCTGATCATTTACTCAAGTCTAGCTACTCTCTCTCACAGTACCTGGATGCAGGTCACAATCAACATCCACATTACAGCATCCACAATCTGTGCTCCAACTTATTGGCTGTTTTGGCTGTTGTTGCTTCTCCCATTGAAACACTGTACAGGTAACAGACTTGTCTGTTGTAGACATTGACATCATGGTCATAGCTCAATTACAATGGCATATCTATTAATCGTTCTTAAATTTCCGTAACATATATATTGCTATTTATTTATGTTTAATATGTATGTAAACTATTTTGGTATCAATTACTAATATAATTGCAGCACAAGAAGACAATATTTTTAATGAAATAAAAACTGGTGAATTAAATAAAGGGTAGTTGTTTTTTCACCATATTTTGTTCATCAAGTTTATCTCAAAGTATTGTTTTAGAGTGCGTCTCGGTTCTGAGCAAGTCTCTCCAACTGTCCCAACGTCTTGCCCACCTGCTAGACATCTACATCAGAATCGTGACCCCATACATTTTAGGGCCATCCTCTCATGTTAAAGATGAAAAAAAACAACACTACAAACTACTTTCTACCAAGCACTATTCTAGATTTCTTATATCAATGGCTAATTCAAATTGCTATTTAACTTGAAGAGTAAAACTTTCTACATCTTTTTAATTTAGAACTGTTCTCTTTTTTAGAAACATCTAAATTAAATAGAGCATAAAAAACAAATTTCTTCTCAATTAGGAAAAAAATTTTGCTCTATAATATACATTACAAATAGCAAAATCAACTTCCTCTCACTTACAAAAGTAATGTCATATATATAAAACTGGGAGGTGCAGTGGCTGAGTGGTAAAGCCCTTGGCAAGTAATGCAGTTGGTTATTGTGTTGGCCACATGACATCCTCATTAATTGTGGGCCTCCAACAGATAACCTTTGCATTATCTGTTCCATAGATAACAAGGTCTGAAATGGGTACTTTACTTCAAACTGTACATGTACATTTTTTAGAGTTTTTAAGAGAGGTTTTCATCGCAAGTTAGAAAGTCAAGGAAGTGGAGATAACTCAGAAGGTGGTCATAACACACAGTGGCTGCATTGGGTATGGCCAGCACTAATACATTCAGGAACCAAACAGTAAGTCCAGTTTCTGTTTTAAACATTAGTTTTGAATGTAGCAAAAAATTTGTAAAATAGAAAAAAAAATTCATACTAGTTTGTTGATAACGGCTGTCTGTGTCGGCTCTATTGAAGTTGTTGGTGAACGGATGTAGCAAGGTTGGGGGAGAGGCTAGCTAGGGCATGAGACCATTGACCACTGGGGTGGTAATTTGCATACGAGCGAAATAACTCTGGACCAGAAAAATGTTTTTTTTTTTGGACATTCGGTGGTCTAGAGCAGTGGTCTTCAACGGAACGGGGGCGATATAGCCCCCTAGGGGGCGATTTCTAGATTTTGGGGGGCACTGAGAGCCAAAGGGGCGGTAGGGGGGCGCTGGGCACAAAATGGGGCGGTAAGGGGGCGCTGTGCATAAAGACGGAAAGAAGAAACTAAAGGTGCTCTAAATCAGAACAAATTAAAAAATTCTTCAACATTAAAGCTGGGAAACTAAATATAGACAAATTATAGTTAACTTGCTTCAAATTTAAGAACAGAAACAGCATTAGAAAATGAGTTCGGGAATCCCATTTTCTATTTTTAAATTCTTACTTCTTTTACTGTGATCGGAGAGTATTTATTGTCCTTGGATCTTGCGCGTATAAACGTTTAAGATTTGATCAACAAACTAGGTAATGCGCCTTTTATATTATATCTAGATATGTTAATAGATTGATATTAAAATATTAATTGCAAAAACATAAAAGGTAGCATTTAATAGAATAATTTAACTTTTTAAAAACAAAAAACATTGATTAAATATTTTTATGAAAACTCACTGGGATATCATGTAATATTTCTGTGAGATTTAGTGAATTGCCACTAGAAAAAAAGTAAGTTCTACTTTGATGTCATTTTCAGTTGATAATAAATGACAATTATTAAACATCTGTTACTGACGTTCAAATTGAGTTGCATGAAAAAATAGATTTACAAAACTATGTCTTCAGTAAAAAGAATGTAAACATAGGAGGCACACAGTGGCATACCTAGGGTGGGGTGGGGGGGTGGGAAATTGAAATTCCCCGGGCCCCCATTTAAGGGGGGCCCAAATTAGTGCTTTTTTAATTAATTTAATTTGATATTTCACAAAATGCAGTGGCCCCCAAAGATGTCAAGTCCCCTGGACCCCAAACGATGGAAATTCCTATCTACGCCCCTGGAGGCACAACAGAGATGTGGCTGCATTTAAATGTTTCAGTAAAATTCCAAAACTGTGGTCGAAATTGGAATTATGTTTTAGTTTTTCAACATACATGGGTAACCTAGATTTAGTGCGTAACAAAGTTAATGAATAAGCAAAGAAAGAGGCTGGATGTACCCACTAGAGGAGACCTTCGCCTTGCTTTGGCTAACTTAAAGCTTGAAATTTCTAATATTGTCAGACTGCAGGAGGCACAAGGTTACCAATAGCTTAATTTCATTTTTTAGTGAATTCAGCAATAATAATATTTACATTAAAAAGTAAAACTAAATTTACAATTAAACCTAAAAACAGTAGGCCCTAATATTCCAAAATTTTAACGGAGACTATTCTTAGGATTTGAAAAAAAGGTTTACAATTAATTTTTGTGTGTAATCACTGCAAATTATTTGACATAATTTTTGCATAATGATAATATTGACTGTTTTTGCCTTTAATTCTGAAGATTACGGCTGAGTCCAGTGTTTCACATAACTAAGCAAACCCAACTGCGACCTACATATTTTCCAGAATTTTATGCAGACAAAGCCATTGTATGCTGGCTTTTCTTTGAGTATCAAATGTTTGTCCCGCAGTTTTTGTAAGAGCTCTCGAACTGTTTCTCTCAGAGGCTATCTGCTGCCATAGAATGCTGCCAGGTACTTTCCTCTATGCCAGTGAGAGCGAAATGGCGCCTGAATAAATCTTTATAGCGCTCACGGGGGAGGGGGGCACCTCTGTAACTCAGTCCTCCTCAAAGCTCGTCAGTCATAGGCCAAGGAGTTCACAACAATCGCCTTTGGCATGCGGTCGTCTCCCAAGCGGGATAAGTGTTATTGACAACATAAAACTAAATAGATAGATGATATTTTGTTCAAATTTGCCTTCTCACGCTTCTTTATAACTGTTTTTCTTAGAGGGGGGCGCTGGCGGATTTTTGTAAAGAAAAAATTCGAAAAGGGGGCTGTAGGCCAAAAAAGGTTGAAGACCACTGGTCTAGAGGTTAAGTCTGCTTAGTGCGTTATCGCTAGGCAGTGTTATCGTTTCCGGGGTCACTGGTTCGAGCCTTGGTAGGCGCAGTCCCTTATTTTCGTCCATTTAATTCACTACTTTCTCTCATTTAAAAACTTGGTCCCTGGTGCTGCTATTTATTTATGTTTAATATGTATGTAAACTATTTTGGTATCATTTTTAAATTAGTTTGACAACTATAAAAATATTTTTCTGATATGTGCCATATATGTGAGTATATGTTAAAATAATTTTTATTCTTTCCAATGTAATGTAGCTATGATGACATGCAGACAGCATCAGCACTGTATCTACACCTGAGTCTGTTTCTAAACCAACCCCAGACAGATTGGGCACTGTTAATTCAAGTGAGTTGCTCCATGCAATGTCTGTTACTTTTTTTGGTTTACATCAAACTACACTTTAGTTTCATCAAATCCTATTCAAACAATGTTCTTTCCAATTCATTCAAGGCTCTACTAATGAAGGAACAAAATTTGTGTGTACTACTGCTAACACGAAGCTGTATGTTAGAAGGTACACAGACCTCACAGTTGGCTAATACACTCAGGTAAATGAGTTGTACAGGTACATTAGTAACAAGTTTTTTCCCCAAAACTAAAAATTATAATGACTTACCAATTAGAATTATCTGTATTCCGGTTAGTGGATAGCACTAACTAGATCTTATTAGCCACCAGATCTGTGTTATCAAATTCTGCAATTTGGATACTATTTCAGTTAAAAAGTCTCCTAATGTTTCACATGATTTCTTTTTCTAAATAAGACACTGTTTTTTCTCTTCCTCTAGAATTATCACTATTAAGATAATTAATTGTTAATGCTTATTTAGAAATGTAAAAAACAATTTTTTTCAAAGTTAAATTATCAATACTAATATTAAAGACTAGCTGAAAAAAAATTCAATGCTGAAATATATTCTACTGAAATATAATTTTAATGCTGAAATGTATTCTACTGAAATGTTGCAAGTAACTTTGGCTGTTTTAGATTTTACTTATGTATCAAAATGTTTCTCATTTAGAACCAAAGCTCCACTGGCCACCAGCATAAGTACAGAAATCTCCCCAGCTCCAGCAATTCTAATTGACCTGCATTCTAGTCAGAGTTCCACTGACTCCAGTTCTCCTCTGGACTCCAGTCCTATGTCCCTCAGTTTGGATCTGACCAGTGTGACAATAGACTCTGAGAATCCATCTGATGTTCAGCAAGTTTCTGATGCATTGGTTCATGTCATAACCCATATAAATTACTTCCCCAATGCTCTGGCCAAATGTGTAGTGGCCACCATTGACAGGTCTGTACATCTTGACTTGTAATTTTAGCAGCCCTTGAAAGGGGAAAAGATGCTATTAGTTTTTTGTGGAATGTCTGTCCGTCCATCCGTCACATTTAGATCTCGTAAACTAGAAACTAGTTCTGATGCAACGGCTAATTTTTTCTTTTCTGAAAGCGAAAAATCTAATTTTTTAAATTACTTATGCAAGCATTTTTTTTTTTCATAAAAATACATCACTTTTACAACTATTCACTATTAATAGTAACAAACACTAGAGGCTCTTTAGAAGGGGAGATAACCATTTACCATATTTATGCAAATGGTTTTACATTTTTTTGTCAAAAAAATTCTTTTATTAATTTTGTATTGCTAAGTTATTGTAAGTTCTGTCATACTAACTACTACATTTACAAAAAAAAAGTTTTCTTTTTTTTTAAAGAGAAAAAATCTATTTAGTATGCATATAAGTTGGACATAATTTAAAATTTTTAAGGGAAATTATTTTTATTACTTCAAGACAACTAGATGAATTAGATATTCATTATAAGCCATCAATTAGGCCAGGTTCACATCTAACTTCACCTTCACTTTCACCTTTCCTTTAATCTGCTGGACCGCTGGGGCACCACACAAGATCAGTCAACTTTCTTTCTCCATTCTTCTCTATCATTTGTCTTTTATAGAATTTCATTCTGATGTTCTTTCTGAAAATATTGAAACCTGCCTTTTTACCTGCCTGGGTGGACCTCTTCGGGGGCTGATTTAGAATTTGTGTTTCCACACAGTCTTTGTAACTTTGTTTATTTTTATGTAGAGTAGTTTCTTTTTTGAGTTTTTTTTTATATTGTATATCTAGATAAGATTATCTTATTGGTCCATTTTATCATGAATACTATTTAGTTCTAACTATTCAACAGATGTGCCATTTGGGAAATGTTTAATATAAAGAATCCACAAGTGACTCCAAGAATGACAGTAAGTACTGAACTCATTAGCCTCCTACTATGTATTGCTGCACAATAGTTGAGATTACAGTTTGATACCAATCAATGCTATTGATATGTTTTTCAACATGTAGTATTTTTTTTTTCTTTTCGTCATTAGATTCCTGAATGGTTGATATCTGTTTTTCAAATTCTGGATCCTTTTATAGATAGGTGAGTTCATGTTTTAATATATGAACTAAATGAATGAAAAATACTAATACATTATTTTAAACATGCTACTGGATTTGTGACAATACCCCTCAAAATGAAGCTTAAATCAGGAATGTAAGATTGTAAGCATCGTTTTGGGTTGAGTTCATCATTAACTTTTCCTTTAGTTTTGCATTATATTGGCAATAATTTTTTGTGCCATTTTTTTTTTTAATTAAAGGATGAGTAAGTTTTGCTGACTGTCCACTGCTGAAAGCCTTTTTCTTAAAAACTTTAAATTTTTATAAAGCAAGTAATCTCCTATTCAAACTTCTACCTGGTGTTAACACAATCACAGTTGTATTCATTATGCTCATGAAATCCAAGATGGCTGCCTGGTTGTGTGAAATGTGCTTAGAGCTCTCTCCTTGAAGGCCCTGAGTTTGAATCCTGCCTACTGCCATCCCCTGCCATCCCTGAGTTGGTTTGGGTTAGGACTTAATAATGTGTAGTTCTAAATGACAGAAACTTGTAAAGTAAAACAATCTAGTTAGCAGACACTACATTTATTTTAGTAATATAGTGTAATATATATTGGTTAAATTGGGGCAGAATCTGATGTACCTAAACAAGCTGATAAGTAACACATAATGTATTATTAACTCAACAGTGACCTAAAGTAACAAATTCTGGAAAAAAAAATGCTTTAATCATAATATTTTATTATGCAGACTTAATAACCAAGCATTTCCATAAACCTCTCTACAAAGTATAACTAATGATTTTGCCTGCTATTGAGTAAGCAATAATAAGTCTCATTCTTGTCAGAAACCTTGTATGGTTCAGGTGGTATACTACTACGTGGTCTCTGGTCAGATTGGTCAAAATGTTGGAGTTATATCAACTACAGCTCATTGTTGTTTTTTTGTAAAATGTTTTACATGTTTGGATGTTTATTTATAGTTAAAGCTAATCTACAACCTAGACCAAACCTCCCACAGGAGGGGGATGGCAGAATACAGTATAGAAACCTGAAACCATTGACCTGACCGAACATCAACCCAGTATGAATAATGCACGACCAGGCAGCCATCATTATTTAATGAGAATAAAATCATTTATTTGCAATAAAAATCCCTCCATTATCTGATTATTGATTTTATTTAAAAAATACACCATCCTTCCAGAACAGTTGAATAAATCAAATTTTCTAAATTGAAATAGATGTTAGTCATCATATAAACCTAAGTAAATACAGAGACTTATCAGTGTATCAGGTATCTTTAAATTTACATTAACTTTTTTCATCTAGCCAAGGAACCCCTGTCTATTATTTCTCCACCACACTAATAGTACTTGAACATAATCTCCACACAATGCCTTCCTTATTAAAGTCTGACTTAGAATGTCTCTTCAACTTAGCATTGCACATGGTGGCAAAATCATGTGAAAGGCACAAGTCACAACAAAAAAAATAATATTATCCCTACACACTTCTTCATAATACTGACATCAGTATTGTTTTATCTGCCATTATTATTTTTGGGAAACAAAGAATCTTTTGAAATAGTGTATTTTTTAGCATTTTGAAATTAGTTATGCTTTTTCAGGTTAATTTAATTGCTAAATTAAACACCCTGAGAAAGAAAAAAAACAAACATTATTAAGATTAATTAGTTTTAAATCATTGGAACAATATTTTTGTATAAAAACATTTCCGTGACACAGAACAATAGAACCAATGCTACGTTATGTCAACCGTGTGAAAACATCAGAGAAATATATCAGGCCAGTCATCTCTTATGTAGCTGACCTTCCATGTGGTTGTCCTCCAAATTATTCTCTCAGGGATCATCCTAAACCACCAGGTTAGTTAAACAATGTCTATAAAATCAAAGAAAAATAATATTTGCGTTCTTTAGTATTTCTATTTCCCAAACTATTGAATTAGTAGAGCTATTTTTATTCTCATTAGTAGGAAAATGTAGAAGTTAAAAAAAAAGCCTATTTATTTTGTTTCCATTTTGTACCCAGATACCAGAGAAGTTCTTACTCACTGTGTCCAGCTGGTCATCACAGAAATAGAAAAATGTGTGGTGGTGCTTCCTGCTGCTGTTTGTTGTTTATTTAATGCCATTGACCAAAATTGTAAAGAACAAGGGATCAAGACCAGTTACAATTGTGTGGCATTCCATGTAAGTGTCAAGAGTTAGCAAAGTTTTCAAGAGAAACCAAATCAAATGTTGACCAATCATAAATATGCAATGAGGACTTGAAGAGATTGGAAAAGAAATTTTAAATACAAACAAACAAAGTGAATCAGTAAATCAGTTAGTCAGTTTTGTACTTCTAACATGTATATTACTGTTAATATTATTTTACTGTTTTTATTTACACATTTGTACTCTGATATATTGTGTATTAGTTGATTTAATATATAAATAAATTATGGCTTTTATATAGTGCAACTTTCATGCTTATAGCATGCTCAGAGTGCTTTTGTCCAATCTCAGTTGGGCGGTAGAAGGTATCTAGGAGAAGGTTTTTCTGTGATGCCTTTAGGCGCTCAGTAAACACAACTCTTCCCGAGTCGGGTGTTGAACCTCGAGCCTCCATTATAGGTAGCCAAGCTAAGTTCAAGCGTACTTAGCCTCTCAACTACGCTTCCCACCAAATATTCAATATTCAAATTATCCCTTATTGCCTATATTCCAGTATTTCCTCTGTCATATTCAATCAGGGAAAACAACACATTACATCATTCTCCCCTTACCTTGTTAGTTTTTTATATTCTGTTATTCAGGTCAAGCTTTTGTTTCTTAAAGATATATCTATCTGTTGTCAAGTTCCTTAAAGATTTTTTTATAGTTGTTTTACAATGCTAGGGCTATCTTAGGAAAGTTCCATTAAGATAAGATATAAAGATGAGATATTGTTTGTTCTTCCAATTGTTTTCATTCTGGTTTTTTTTTTTTTTCTGATCTCACATTTGAACAAGCTGCAGTGATCATAAAAACATCATTGAAGTTCTTTCCCCAACCTGTCAAGGCTAATAGGCTTCTGAAATCTATTTTTATGCTCTGAATGAAAGTCCTTTATTAAGCAATTCTTTTGAAATTAGCTCTTTCAAGCAATATTGTAATAGGATAAGGAAATGTACTGAATTTTTGTTTGTCCTTCAATGATATTAAAAATAGAAAATCAGACATTTTTTTTTCTCTTTTATTATTTCTTTGAACATTTGCATACATTTTATTCTTTTGTTTACACAGATCATTGCCTGGGCTCTGTGGATACGCTTAGGTCACTTGGCTGCAGGACTGGACAAAATGGGCTCTGTGATCTCCAGTGATGCCAGGAGCTATATGTATACTTTGTCTGATACATTGTTTCATGTTCTGGTCTATGGCAAAGGTAAGACATATTTTTCTATTTGTTGTATTCTTTGTCAAATATAGAAAAGTATTGTATTCTAACAAAACAGCATAAAATAGGAACATATCTTGAGTTATATCGCTTTGTTTGTCTTTTGATATTTAATATGAGCTTAAAGGGAAACTCCGATAGTTTTTCAAATTTTAGTTATTGACATAGTTAAATTCTGCGTTAAAAGTTGTAATAGTAAACATTATATCATTTTTTATTTAAATGCTCAGAAAATTTTATATTTAATAAATTAGACAGAAAATTCTTCACATCTAAAAAAAAAAACGGGGTTCTGCGAGATGTTTATAGTTTTAAAAGACGTGACGTCACAACTGCGTTGGCTAAATTTAGATCTAGACCTATATAACCGATAAACTATCTAGATCTTTCGGGTCGCATTTATTGTTACGCTTCACAGCTAGATCTAGTCTCCACGTTGATTTATAATCGGTCATTGTTTATAAATAATATTCTAGATCTAAACCTCTATTTCTACTTGAAGAAAAAGAAATACTGTTCTTCAGCTTGTTGCAGTAGTTCCAATCACAAAGATAAAATCAGCAAGTATGCTGATACAGAAATAAGTGTCTCTTTTCATTTGTTTCCAAGAGATGAAGTTTTAAAAGGGAAAATGGGAAAAATGTATTCGCCTGAAGAGCAAATATTTTACAAAGGCATTAGCTAGTTCCTGTTTATGCTCAAACCATTTTAGAGAAAATGTTTCAGTAACTTCATTGTTGTGGAAATGGGATTTGAAAAAAATTGAAGTTAATACCAGGTGCAGTACCAACAATACATTGGATTTCCAGGCCAAAGAATTCAATTAATGATACTACTGAGACATTTTAAACAACTGAAGTTCATAAATATAAATGAAATCATATTTGTGAGCTAGAAATTTACTACGAATACTAGATCTACTTAGTCTACTATTAAATTTCTTATTTAATAAGTAGATCTATCGTCTATGAAACTCAATTCCAACTTTTTAACTTTTGACCTTGGTGGTGTGTCTCGCCGGCTGAGCCAGCGACAAGCTCTCTCATCACTTTTTCCATGTCAACCAATGTTAGGTCAAAACTGCACAAAAAAATCATAACTTTCTTACTGTCAAACATACAGTCATAATTTATACACCATTAGAAATTTCTTTTAAAGTATTTTAATGATGTACTAACGAAAAAATTTTTTATCAAAGATAATTTTTTTTTCGCCTCCCTATCTATAGGATTTGAGTGCACACTCGTGACGTCACACAGAAATTCAGTGAAAATCTGACCGTTTTGGATGCGCAGAAAAATTATGTCACAAAAACATCAATTACTAAGTTATTCTTGCAAATAAAAAAAAAGAATAATATATTCATTATCTATAAATCAAAACACATATTATATCAAAAATTGTTAAAACCATCGGAGTTTCCCTTTAAGAATTCTTGGCAGGATTCATCTGGTCTCAAATAGCAGCCTGTTATTCTGTCATATTTCAAACCTAGTCTTTTTTTTAAAAGCTTCACTGTCCATCATTAATTCCATGAATATTTAACCTCGCTTGAGATCACTTATCTTCATCTCTCATTATATAGATTACAGACGTTACTTAAAAGAAGGTAATTACGTCCTTCGCATTTCATGTGTCAATCTAATCATGCAGGTTAATCAGTGATTTAAACTCTGCCAAATCATTGGTTTTCATGGCTGATTCAGGCAACCTATTTCATTCTCTATTTAATTAAAAGAAGGTAATTATGTCCTACGCATTTCATGTGTCAATCTTATCATGCAGATTAATCAGTGATTTAAACTCTGCCAAATCATTGGTTTTCCTCGCTGACTCAGGCAACCTATTTCATTCTCTAATGGCACTAGGGAAGAAGGAGCACTTGTACGAATTTGTCCTAGCATACAGAATAAGAAATGTGCCCTTATCTTTTTGTCTTTCTGAAAATTTTATTTGGTTATATTTTGATCACTATTTTTCCTAACACTATTCAAAGTTTTGTCTGTCCACCCAGGTCCCCTCACTCCACACTTTGCTGCCAGATTTATCAAAGTTCACAAAGATTGGCTTCAGATGAAAATACAAAGTATTAGATCGTACATCGCTGATGAGTAAGTTTGTTGCATGCCTATGGAAAGGGACACTCTGATGAAAAATTAGAAAAATTATGTCAGAAAAATATTAATTACTAAGTTATTATTAAAAATAAAATAAAAAGAATTATATATTCCTTATCTGTAATTTGAAAGACATATTATTTGAAAATTGTCAAAACCATCAAAGTTTCCCTTTAAGTTATTTATTAGCTTTTGACCTTATTAAAACTTGATACAGTTTCTTTTACAGACATAATTTTATTTACTGTTTCCTTAACACTATATGTAATGCTTCAGGTTGGGATGTGGGGGGAAAGAAGCTTCACAAGGCAAAAAGAAACTACATGCATCCTAATTCCTAAGCTCACTTGCGCCAAACAAATGCTTTAAGATAAACATTAATTATTATATATGGAATAGCATCCTGATGGAAGGGGAGTTTTGAAAAAACATTTTTATAATGTCCCATTGACAAACATTTAAAACTAAAAAACTGAAAATTAAAAGGCATTTTTTTTTCAATTAGATTTTAAAAAAATAAATATAACATTTTCTTATCTATCCTTATTGGATGAAATCTCAACATTTTATTATTAGAAGAAGAATTCTAAGTTAAAATTAAAGTCATGAAGAAAGGCATAGATTTTTTTGTTCTAGTTTAAACTGAATGTTTTAGTTTACAAAATTATTTTTTTTCAATTAGTGCAAGACAATTGTTTTTAAATTGAACTTTTAAACAGTTTTTTATAATATATTTTTAATATTTGTTTGATTATTTCCAATTTGCTAATATAGTTTTTCAAGCAATGCATTTTTATATGAACCTTTAGATTTCACAGCCATACCAGTACAGACATAAGTGACTCGACTACAATAATATTTCAAGATCACATGTTTTCTGTGATGGCTGCAACTATAATGGACACACCAAAAGGTAAAGCAGTTTGAAGCTGTTGCTGCTGTAATAAAGTATAAAGCTGTTTCTGTCACCATAGTTTTTGAATGTGAATATAAATGAAAGTCAAGATTTGGACAGCTTCTTGCTGAAGTGTTACTTGAAAAAAAAAAAAAAGGAGAAATTTCTGATTACTTTCAGCCTCAATTTTTTATCATGACGAATTTCCTTAAAAACGAGTAAATTAATCATGATAATAAGGCTATTCTTAGAGCCCAAAGATTAATAAGGAGTTCAGTATTTCACATGGTTTTGTCCAGCACAGTCATAACTGTTGTTTGACAGTGATTGATTTAGGTTCTCTTTTCACCATCTCCCTCTGTCATCTGCAGCATATATTTTTGTTTGGTCTCAAATGTGTATCTGTGGCCTTGTGTAAGAAATCTCCAGCTGTCTCATTCAGAAGCCACCTTCTGCCAGGTGCTCTCTTTGAAAGCAAGTTGCTAAAAAAAAGTTTGTACACATTATTTCTCCCACCCCCAATCTCGGAACAGAAATTTTGCACAACTGTTTCTTTTACATGACAACACAAGAGTCAATTAAAAAATTAACCAATTAGTTAATTAACTATTGGTAATTAATTATTTTGTTTGGTATCTTGAATAAATGAAAGAAATCATACTTGACAGATGTGGTATAAGCTGAATTAGTCCTCTTGAAATCTCTTGAGCCCTGAGTGAAAATTTCTTTATGTATTTAAAAAACAATCATGTAAACATTCACAGAGATACCCCTTTCTCCCCTCCCCTTTTACAACTGGTCCAGACACGGGATAGGATCATAGTGCGGTGAGAAAGGCTAAAAGCTAAACAAAAACAATTGGTAAAAATGTTTATAATCACACAGATTATTATGCCTAGGTCGATTATACATACAATTACATGACTGATCCAAACTACCAAACTAATCGATACAATTACACTTAATATAAGCTTTGTTTTTTTTAAAAGTATTTTCTATGTTTTTCTTGTTAACTAAGTTTGGATATATATGCCTATAAGAGTCAGTTGGACTAGCTGTCTGGAGTTATAACTGACACAAACCCATTGAACAGGTTGGTAAAGGCTGTTGCTTCATTTTGAGAGATTATGTAATGTGCTTGATTGCTGTGTTAAAGTAACACATTTTGTAATATTGGTAATAATGTACTTTCAATGTCCCCCTTGTCTCAAATGGGTTGAGAAATGCTGGTTTATCTGAATAGTCTCAGGATTCATCACACATTCTGAGACTTATCTGAAATAGGAACAATAAATGAAGAATGTTTGTGTACTGATTTTCTGATTAGGTTTTCAAAAGTTGAAGACACTTTGTAACTTGGTCAGAAACAATGGTCCCTGGCTGCTGGAACAGATGGACATTTCTCCTCCTCTGGTTACTGCTACAGACAGTAGACAGAAAAAGAACAGCTTTAAATTAGATTTGACAGAACATCAGAAAACTTCAGCCTTTGACCCTGTCAAGGAGATGGATAGTCTTGGATCATCCAGTTTTAATCAGGTTAATTTGTATGATGACTTTTTAATTTTATTAGTGCTATCTTCTGCAGACTTAGGCATTTGGGAAATGTTAGAGAATTTTTTTGCCTTATTATCATTACTATACTAGCTGATACCCATGCTATGCTACTGTTTTAATAGTTGGTATATATGTTTATTTTGCCTTAAACTGGATAAAACCGCTCACATTGCAACGCTTCCCCACAACCAAAACAATTTTCTAGCACCCCAATTCTGTGTCCTTTTTTTGTATCTTTCATTCTACAAATGAAGGGCCCACAACCCCCTATTATAAGGTATGCACAGATTCTTTTAAGGCCCATCAGTTTGGCAATTGTATATTCCAATGAAATGGCTGTGCTTGAATTCAAAAAGCACATCCCTGATATCTGTGCTACTGTTGAAATATGTGTGTATATCGCTTGGAACACTTTTAAATCCCCCTTTCAACGCTACTCAACAGCTAACACAATTTTCTAGCCCTCAAATTCTATAAGTCCCCTCTTTATTTTATGTCTTATAGCTGTATAGTTGGAAAATAAACTATAGCTTAAAAACCATGGTTACTACTTTGCCCATCTCTTAAACTTCCATCCTTTACTTCCTTAGGTTGTGTTACAGTGCCCATTTATTTTTAGTAACCTGGAAACCCATTTTACTCAGATTTCAAATAAGCTTACCACCAGGCCAGCCTTGACATTAAAAGCTAAAGAATATTTAAAATATTAGTTAATATGACACCAAGTTAATGACACCAAGAGATCTCATTGCTATTGTCATTGAGATTCATACTGCATGTATTTCAAATATTCCTTGTTCAACACATTTCAGAAAGCTATTATGGAGTTCACATTTGATTGGGTGGCTCTACTGACAAGTGACTTAGGATTGAGTCAGTTTGCCTTTAGAAATCTGCTGATGAATCGTTATGAGATGCAGGAAGGAGCCCATCTGGAAGAGGATGAGAAGAAACCAGTGGATGTACTTCGAGCTGTTTATGAACACAGACAAGACAACTTTAGTACACTGAATCCCCCATTGAACTCAGTCTCAAGAATTTTGTAAATTTTTGACTGATCTCTAGTCTTTAAACAGATATTTTTTGATGAGCATAAATATTGTACATGTTAGTTTTGTTTGTTGGCAAAAACTTTTTGATTTTATTTCATCTGAATTATTGATGCATACATTTTTATTTTTTTTTTGAATTTTTTTTTATTGGTGTATTTATTTTTCTGTAGTTTATATTTTTTGTATTGATATGCTACAATTCTGTTAATTAATCTTTTTATTCCCTACAGGTCCACAATTTTCTGTAGGCAATTCTTTAAAGTTCTTTTGTTTTGCAAAATTTGCCCCAGTTTGCATTATTATCAACATCCTGTTTTTATTTGTTTCTTCAATAGTTTTTTATTCATTTTATTACATCAGAAAACTTTATTTTTTTCCCTCTTGCTCATAGTTATGAAATCATTTCAAATCATCAGTCGAAAGACATTGTCTATTTTTACTGTCTTATGTCACTTACAATAAAATGTGTGTATAATGATAATATTTTATAATTTATGGTAACATATAATAATTGCATGTACATGTTAAAATTAACACAGTGTCATTGACACCAAAGTATTATATGTTGGGTAATCTCTGTTAGACTTACTGTTCTTATTTAATAGCTAGAAATAGATGTATAGTATTTATTTATATTTACACATCTAAGAACTGGCTTGTGTGATATTTTTTTTTGTCGTCCTAATTACTGCCCCTGTGATATTTTATGAATCTTTATTTTTGAAGAGCTACATTTCTCTCCTCCATGCCATGTTATCAAGGTAAATATTTATTTATGTCACAGCTTAGTCCGTCCCAGCACTGTTGTGATATATCCCATACAATCTAATTGTTTCAAGACTGCTCTGGACAGGATCTTGAATTTTATTTGAGAAAGTTGTTTTAGGGCTACACAGCTATGTGGTATTATTATTTTAGGTAGCATGACTGGAAGAATCTTGCAGGATATAGAAATCTTTTCTGGAAAAGTAAGAATCCTTTTAAGGCAATTGTATAAATACAAATCAATAGTTGAATTCTCTATTATTGTAATAATGGACATAGAAATATAGATAATGCAGTGAGTACTGGTTATATTGCAAATAGGCCAAGTTTGGAAATTGTTGGTAACCTCAAAATGTAATCTGACATTTTTTTATATTTATAAATTGCTCTAGATGTCGAATAGCAGTAGTTCATCTTTAAACTAATTTTTTTTTTTTGATTTAGATAAAAATAATACAAGCATATCAAATTCAAGCAGATACAAAAAAAAAAAACAATAAAAATTGCTAAACTCATGTTCTACTTTTACTTCTGGCTTAATGAAGTGAAACAAAAAAAAATTGTTTTTATATTCTAGATTTCTTTTGGTTCATGTGGTTAAATACAGGTATAGGCTTTTCCTTTGTCTTGACCTTTTTGCTAAATATATTCTGGAGTGTTCTGTATACCTATGTTATCTTTTCAGCTTAAAAAAAAAATCATTTTTGATGCCACTCTAAGTGGTTATTCCAGTATATATTTCATTTACTCCAGTATTGAATAGTTGCATATTACACAAAAAATCCAATTCTTCTTTTGACTGTTACTACATGGCTCAGTCTAATTACCATAATGAAACTTCTGATTATTATTTTGCAGACATATTTAGACATAATAAATGCTATCAAGTGATGGTGACATTGTACTAGCATGTAAATATATTCATAGATATTTAAAGTAAATTGAAATTTGCCTTTGGGACTTTGCAGATGATGTTAGAAACTTATAGACATAATATTTATAAGAAACTGTTACTTGGGTGCCAGAGTATTTACCTACACTATTTTATCAAAATGAATGTTTCATTTGGTATGTTTTAAACTAAGTAAAATCAAAGATATTTGAGCTACTTTGTTATTCAGTAGTTCTTCCATATAATAGATTCTCTCTATTTATTCTACATCCTATAATATATTCTACTAGATAGTAGAGCATAAAAATCTTTATGTCCCTGCATTGGTCTATCATATGCTGCATGCCACCCATAGAGTTGATATTTTGATGTTGATATTTTGATGTCTAGATTTGTTGTGAATGTCTCAAATTAACCCAAAGACAGAATGTCAAGTTTTGATCTACCAACATGTTAGTGTAAAGATTGTTGTTATCTGTCCAACATTTGATTGATTGATTGATCTGAGACAAAAAAGTTTGTGTTTAGTTTTGATGTGTGCAAAACTAGTTATTAAATGCTATACACAAAATTTTATTTGGTTTGTTTTAGACATGAATTGCTGTGTTGGGGCAGCATGTGTAGAAGTTTGAATCAGAAACTAGGTTTACATATACAATAATTTAGATCTACACTTTTAAAATGTTAAGGACCAAGAACATGTCCACAAATATAATGTTATAAATTAGGCCTACAGTTACAATAATTTCTTCTGGAAGATTTATTACTCATTGGCCAGAAGTCTTGAAGATGTATGAAGAGAACGATGTGTCTAAAGGAATGTGTAAAGTGATAGTGAGTATATAGTGTTTGGTCATCTTGCAGTTTTAACAAATTTACAGAAACAAAAAAAACAGCCCTACTACAAGAGTTGACTACCATCTGTTCCATGTTTTTTTTTATTTTCAAACCTTTTCATTTTGTTCACATTTGAAATCTTAAAAAAAATATATATGAAAAGGATACAAAATAAGATTACTCTTCAATGCATTGTTTTGGCATATTTTGTAACTGTCCCATCAAATTCACATGGCACGTTCAAGTTTCAGTCAAACTTGGTGAATTAGTTTTAGCATTCCCCAAAAATAGACCCCCTATGAGCCTTTGTGTACAGTCACAGCACTGAAAGATTTAATTTGATTTGAACATTCATTTTCTTCCATCCACCCTCTCTCCCTTCTCATAACTAATTAAGCACGAACGAGTCAGTCCCATCTATTAGTTATTCTTGTATATGCAATAAACTTTGAGAACAGATATCTACAAGTGAAATAGGCCAAATGTATTTACTTCAGTTTTCTAGGCAACACACACAAGACCCAAAGCTAACACACAAGGCACATTCTGAGGAAGACAAGTCAACCATGAAACAAAAATTAGCAGAAAAGTCTACATCAGTTATACATTATTTTTATTTTGACCTATATACTAATCCCGCATGCCGAGCTTAATGGTGGACGGCGTAACAGAAGTGCCGCCCCCCGTAATCTCTTAAAAGATCGACTCAGGCACCATTTCGCCCTCACTGGCATAGTAGAGGGAAGTAGCTAGCAGCAGATGGCCTCTAAAAGAGACAGTTGCAGAGCTCTCACAAAGGCCGTGGAACACCCAATTGAGACACAAAGCAAAGTCTTGTTGAAGACAGGCGCAGCAGACGAAAAGAAATTTTAAACAGACCCCCCCCACCCCGGTCAGACAACGGCTTTGTCTGCATCAGATGTGAAATAAACATGCAGGTCGTAACTGGGTCTGCGTCGTCATGTGAAACACTTCACTCATCCTTAATTTTCGGGATCGAAGACATTACCATTATAGACCCTAGACACTCTCCCACACATCGTTAACTTGTAGTCCCTCACTCATTTTATAAATACATCCAACATCATTAACTCCATAGTCCCTCACTCATTTAATAACTACAATGTACATCAAAAATCATTAACTCCATAGTCCCTCACTCATTTAATAACTACAATGTACATCAAACATCATTAACTCCATAGCCCCTCATTCATTTTATAACTACAATGTACATCAAACATCATTAACTCCATAGTCCCTCACTCATTTTATAACTACAATGTAAATCAAACATCATTAACTCCATAGTCCCACACAGATTAACTATATACATGTAGTCCCTCTGTTATGTTAATAAACTTACGTTTAGTCGAATTGGTCAACTCCACCTTAACAGCCTTTCATCTACTTTGACATTATCAAATGTTTAATTTAAAAAAAAAATGTTCTGTACATCAGTTTGAAACTCCAATCATCTACCTATTTCTCTTTATGTCCCAAGTTGAAAAAAAAAATAATTTCAAACTCAAATTTTCTTGACACTATAAGACTGTAGAGGGTATAGTCAAAGTTATAAGATGGAATGTGAAAAAAAATAATTCAATAATATTAATCTGATATGATTAACAGGTTATAAAAACAACAAGAACAGAACATATGTCCAATAGTGAAGAACTTATTCACTTCCCAAGAAAACTCTTAGCACGGCCATTAAAATAAAGCCAATCGACAGAAAGATGTGACAATAAGCCTCGGAGTTCAAAGATCGGTTTCCATCTCGCTTAGTTGTCTCAGTGAAGGCCACGTAAAGGAAAGTCCCAACAGCGAACGACTGAATGCATCCAGGAATGACACTAGCATCAGCACTTTTGCCCGAGACGTCGAATGCCGAGTGCACGAAAACTGCGCTTAAGGAGAGTCCAGCGGGGGCTACGACCGCGAAGATAAACACGTAGAGAAAGACTCGAGATGACTTGATGCTCTTGTCGTAGTTGTGGAGCAGGGTCAAGGACATGCTCACGGCCACAAACGTCTTGTGAAGGGAAAGAGCGAAGAGAAGCGACAGAATGACTCTTTCTGAGGTCTGGAGGCCAAGCATCACGCCGTCGAAAAATCCGTGGACGGCCAAGGCAGTGACCAGAGCTAAAGATCTGACTTGTTTGGACGTTTCGGAGGCATCGACCTTGTCCTTTTGCGCTAAAGGATGGTTCTCTTCTGACAACATCAATGACACATTTTGAGATTCCGCCTCCATGTGAAAAACTTCATCTGATCCTGAAGCAGACATGGAATTATTGTTGCCTCCATTGGCAGCGCTGACATAATCTTCAACTTCTTCAGAAAATTTTGGTTTTGAAAATTTATTTGGTTTCGTGTTTTTATACTTAGAGGTTTTTGGTACTTGGAAGAGAACAGTTTCGTCTGAATCTGCAAGCTTCTTGACCTTCTTTGTATGTTTCCAAGCTTTTAGAATTGTGTCTGTAATGTAAATAAATATAAATCCCACAGCAACCAAGAGTTCGGCTACTGGGAAAATATCGGTCATATCATTGGGATGATCAGAACTGTTCGTGGAACTGTTTCCTTTGTGATTGACCGCATCCTGACGTCTTGAAACCAGCACTTCCCTGACGCTGAGAAGACATTCTGGCAACAGGTTTAAAAAGGACATTGCTATCAAGACACCAGATGCTAAAGAATGAAGGTAGTCCATGGCTGGAGCTCTCTTCCTTTCGCTTTGTACATTGGTCACGCATCGTTTCAAGCACCAAAAAGGAACCCATCCAAAGAACATAGCGAGGAAAAAGAAGATAAATCCAGCAAACACTTTGACACCAATAATGTTCATTGCCATCTTGTATCACAATTTTTGACTGCGTTGGAGTGTGGCTTGTTCAAAAAGAAAAAGATATGGTGCAAAGCTGCCAACTAATGCAGCCAGTGCAGGCTGCTATTCGGAACATCAATCCATCATTAGATTTCTAGAACTATGTATCATCTACAAATTATTCAAGCAGTCACTTTGATGTCTTTATGAAACTAATCGCCAACACGGCTACTGGCCAGGATCTTCTTTGAGTTGGGAGCACGTTGTAATAACAGGTCTACTGGCCAGGATGTTCTTTGAGGTGGCAGCAAGCTGTAACAACAGGTCTACTGGCCAGGATGCTCTTTGAGTTGGCAGCACGTTGTAACAACAGGTCTACTGGCCAGGATGTTCTTTGAGTTGGCAGCACGTTGTAACAACAGGTCTATTTGAGGAGGCTTCACTCTGAAAGAAAAAGAAACATTAAAAAAAAAAAAAAAGCTAGTAGGCCTAAGAAGTGGCGAAACTTTTAGTTTTTAAACCAATTGACTTATTTACAAACATTTGAAAGAAATGTCTAATATTCATGACCTGTGACATTTAACAAGATTAGCCGAGGCTAAATTATTGAAACGTCTGAAACTAATCATTATAATCATTATTGTAAGTAAAACAATCAATGTCAACAGCTCGACGAAGAATCCATAAATGTCAGCAGTGTAACCCCATCAACATGATCAATGCACGAACTCGAAACACTATATTAACAAGAAAAATATTTAAAATACATTTCAAAAAGACAATAGGCCTACCTCCTTTTTGCAACTTATAGAGGATTTCCCTGTTAGAGACCCGATCTGCGTAACTGACTCCCAAAATCCGTCTCAGCCACAAAAAATGACAAGGCTTACAGTCCTCCCATTTCAATTGGTTGACAACAGCTTTACTAAGAGGCTATATGCATTTACAGGTAGATCTCGATCTGGCCAGAAATTAAAGTCACACTCACGGCTATTGAAAGTAGACTTAATATCACGAAAGCCAGAAAACAAATACTTGACTGGATCAAGCCGTTTACTGATTTATTCATACAACTACACGTAGGCTACAACAGCAATTGACACATGTCATACATATAAAATACACGTCCAACAACAATTGAAACTCTTGTTCTTCTCTCCTCTTTCTACACTTCTCCCCTTCTATTCTGTTCTCACTAGGTGGAAATGTATTTTTATAACTGAGCTCAAGCCTTGAACTTCGTGTGCGGTAAATGCTCAGTTTGTGGCCAGCGTCTGGCTAATAACAAGATGAGACGTAATAAATCTCTTCCTAAGAATAGACACTGAGTTGGCTCTCTTTGATCTACAGTTCATGGAGTCCAGGTTTTAATTCCCTTCAAGCGCCACATGTTCTACATTTGATTCGTCCTGTATAACTTGACGACGACATTGACTACTGTTCAAAACGTGTCTAAATAACTAATCAGCATTCAATCTTCTTTTGTTCTTATCACACAAAAAAAACATGGGCAAAACATACCATTAACAAAGAAACAAGAAAATTTGCTTCATCAAAATTCACAATTAATACTGTTACTATTTTACGCCTGACGTGAAGGCTAATTATGTATTTCTGTAGTGAAAACTTTGGAAACACATACCACAAACACAGAATAGATCTACGTTGGTTTTTCTATTTAACGTTCTCCCACGTACTGAACTTGTAGCAGCTGAAGTGATCAGACAGAAGCTACATTAGCTTCACGTCACAGTTCTGTTGGTGAACTGGGTCCTAGAGACTCAAAAGTTTGAAGCTTATTGCGGGAGCACAACATGAACATAAGTGGCACTTTGACTTCAATAAATAAGCTTTATCGTTTAAAACTAAATGAAATGGAATGTTTCCTGGTGAGGCCTACACTACAGACGTCATCGCCACTCAACCAGCAGTAAAAAAAAGTATTATTAGACTAGTTTTAGTTATTTGTAATACAAGGGGATTCAAAAAGAATGCGCTAAAACCATTGCGATATATATTTCAAAAGAAAAAACAAATGATGCCTAACTGGGCACAAGTGTTGTAAGCTATGTAACTTCAAGTTTGTATTTCATGCTTTACAAGTGCTCAATGTGACCACCATCGGCGGTACGGATAACATTAAGAACATGTCTACCAAACAGGCTTCAGGGTGTCCCGGTCCACTGTTGCTAGCAGATGTTATTTGATCTTTCATGTCATTGATACTTACTGGCTACGGTGGAACAAAAACTTTGTCTTAACTCTTATGAAAAACTCGCACACCATGAAGTCGGACACACAAAACACTTCTGCTCAGTTGCCATTATGAGGGTAAAGAAACAAGTGATTTTCCTACAAATACAAATTGAAATTGGCACCCATTCTAACATGGATAACTCATATGACCACTACTTCAGTCCATTACATTGTTTTCGAAATTACTATATGCGTGATGATTTTAGCTCATTCTCTTTGAATCGCATTCAAATCATTCAATGCCCTGAAAGAAAAATTGGACAGGTGTTCTGATATTCATGTCCTCAAATGTCCTATATTAAAACACTTTAAAACTAACTCACCCTTAACGTCGAACTTCCCTTTAAAATTTACATGCATAAAGGAAACAAATAGAAGCATACAATGATATACAGCACAACAAAGACACTCTGAAGGGGAAAAAAAATCGAAGAGCATTTTAATTTAAAAAAATGCATTGTGTCTGTTACATCCGGGGTCAGTGTCACTTAGATCCCGTGAGGTGTATACTCTAACTTAAGTGTTACTTCATTCAGAACTGGTGTAAAATTGAAAAAGTGTCATTCTCTGACATGAAAATAAACACCTTTTAATTCTCTTTCCAGAACATTATTCTTTTAAGTTGAAGCCAACGACGACCTGATCCCCGTCACCCTGTGCCGACTATGTTATTTTAGGATTGGTTCGCAGCTTTCATACAGGATAAGACATTTAACCGTCATGTAACAATTTTGTTTATTTTTTTTATTATTAAATGCAGCACGTAGAGACTTGTCATTTATTTATTTGTTACATTTCCTTTTTTATTTTCAGTAACCCATGAAGGTGTGGCGCCAAGTTTCTTATATTTTTTTTTGACTTTGAATTAATGTTAGAACATCGATTGGTGTAATAAAGGGGAAAAGTTCGCCTATATATAAGATAAGAGATAAGATGAGAACAGGTTGAAAGCTTCGATCTTACAATGTTTACACCGTTCTGATCAAAGTGGTATTTCAAGGTACCATAGCGGAAGCACGAAAAAAAAATGGTCAAAAAATAAACATCTAGGACAATGTAAGGACCTGACCTTTGTAGGACAATACTGGACAATGGGATGGCAAGGACCTGACTTAGGTACAATAAATAATTGTTTAAAGTTTCAACTTGATCCGAGAATGGGTGAAATAACGTGTACAATTATTTAAGAGGACAAAACCCGAAGTAATTAACCATGTCTGTGAATACTGTAGGATTAATATTCCTTCTTGGTATCAAACAAAATAATTGATAACAAGTAATTGATTGCCTAACTGGTTAGTTTTTTAGCGGCCCCAGAAAGGGGAAAAGACGCTGTTAGTTTTGTGCGAAATGTCTGTCCGTCCGTCCCGCTTAGATCTCTTAAAGTAGAAAAGATATTGAAAATCCGACAACACAATATTTTAGACAATTCAAAGTTCTGATGCAACGGCTACTTTTTTTTTTCTGAAAGCGAAAAATCTAATTTTTTAAATGAGTTATGCAAGCAGTTTTTTAAAGAGAAAAAGCAAATTAGTAAGCATTATAAGTTAGACCAAATTAAAACGAATAGTAATCTTATAAACTTCATTTTCGTGAACTTTTTTTTTTATTTCGAAAGTGATTTTGTATATTTTTTGAGCATTCGAATAAGAGATTGAGCCTTTTCAAAACAATTACATCAATTATAAGACTTCAGTTAGGCCAGGAGAGGCGCGGTAGCTGAGGGGTAAAGCGCTTGGCTTCCGAACCGGGGTAACCGGGTTCGAATCCTGGTGAAGACTGGGATTTTCAACTTTGGAATCCTTAGGCGCCCCTGAGTCCACCCAGCTCCAATGGGTACCTGATATTAGTTGGGGAAAAGTAAAGGCGGTTGGTCGTTGTGCTGGCTACATGACACCCTCGTTAACTGTAGGCCACAAAAATAGACCACAAGGTCTGAAAGGAGAACTAGTTAGGCCAGGTTCACATCTAACTTTGCATTCACTTGCACCTATCCTTTGATCTGCTGTACCGTTGGGCCACTACACAAGATCTGTCAACATTCTTTCTCCATTCTTATCTCTCATTTGTCTTTGATATAATTTCATTTGGATGTTCTTTCTGAAAATATTGAAGCCTGTCTGGGTGGACCACTTCGGGGGCCGATTTTGAGTTTGTGTTTCCACACAAACTGTCTTTGTAATCTTGTTTTTTATTGATTCATGTATTGTCTACGCCATTGAATAATTGTGCAAAGTTTCAACTTGATCCAAGAATGAATGTGGGAGCACTGTTTATTAGCCAGACACCCAAAGTTGATATCAGCTTTGTAAAAAGAATGAACCGTTAAAGAAGACAATTATTACCTTAAAATGTAAACAATAAAAAGCTATTGACTTTAAACTGAAAAAGAAAAAGAACCACTAATAATGTAACAAATGTGGTGAGTGGTAGTATGTGGCATTTAGTGTGCGGCAAGTTGTATAAGAGGATAAATGTTTAAGACTTAATCAACAAGTTTACAAAGACAGTTTGTGTTTCCACACAAACTCAAAGTAGGCCCCCGAAGTGGTCCACACAGGCAGATAAGAATAGAAAGAGTAGCCGTTGCATCAAAACTTTGAAAGGTCTAAAATATCATGATGTGGGATTTTCTATATCTTTTCTAGTTTACGAGATCTAAACGGGAAGTACGGACGGGCGGACAGACAGAACACACAAAACTAATAGCGTCTATTTCCCTTTCGGGGGCCGCTAAAAATGAGTTTTAAGACAGGTAAAAGGTTTACAATTTTTCAGTAGAACGACGAACACGGGCGTTAATGACTATTCTTATTCTATCCTTGTTTACATTGACATCCGGGTATTTAGTTTACCTTAGCCGGAGATCCGGTTACATTTTTTAATTAACTTTTTAAAAAATAAAAAAACTATATACCTCCAATGAGAAACAACAAGCAAAGACTAGTTCGTGACATGTTTTACCCAAGGACTTACGTTTAGCAGAGAAGACGTGCATTGGTATCTACTTCTTTCTGTCTATACGTGGACAAACACTTATTCTGATTGGATAATATAAAACCTCAGAGCTGCATATTATTTGAAAATTCCAGGAAGTCAAATGCTGATTGGCGTGCTTTAGTAAAACAGCGTTGGTTATATGATTTTAATCCAAGGCCTACTTCCGACTTAACCACTTATTTACTCACGTGACATTGTGCCATTTTCTTGTATCTTGTCGTCCCTTCGTCTGTACATATTGCTGGATAAAATTAGTTTGCGTTAAACTTTGATGTGCTAGAAAGATCTAGTTGTTGAAGATCGGAACGTTTCAAACCTGCACTATTACTATTGGAGGGAGACTAAATACCTACTTGCGCTTTGATTATGACATTGAAGGTCTGGCAGAGATAAAGTAAGAACTAGCTGATTAGGTGATTCGCATAGACAAGACTATCGCAGCACAAGGAATGCAAATTAATCCCCCCCCCCCCAAAAAAAAACATGACCAATAGCGAACCACGAGCCTTTGTATATTATTATTGATTAATTCCTTGGCAGGGAATTATCATAGTATTTCTGTAAGCATGTCATTTTACCCAGTATTCATGTACTTTATTCTACCGGCCATGTAGGCCAACATATACTGCGTTGGTAAATCATGTCTACTCTGCGTTTGCTTATGTGAAAGCATGGGCGAGCATCAGTCGTTGATCTCCCCTTCCCTTTCATCTCATTTATCTAAGATTTGTATAAAATTGCTATCACCGTGATTGGTGAACCTTACCTTATCGCTTATTGCTATTTGTTATTTCCCTCTATGGCAGCGGTTCTCAACCTTTTATGCTCGGCGACCCCTTTTTACATTCCCCCACTCTGCCGCGACCTACACCCTAAACACACACATACAGCAATAGAAGAGTAGACAATAACAATCCATATTTTCGATGGTCTTAGGCGACCCCTGCCTAATCGTCAATCGACCCCCAAGGGGGTCGCGATCCACAGGTTGAGAACCCCTGCTCTATGGGATCTCCCATTTTTATTATCTTCACCAATGGGATACAATATTTATTTGTTACCTCCCTTTGCTATTCATGAAACTAGTTTATAGTTTCTCTACATCATTCTGAAGATGTCCTAGACGGAAAGGCATCTACTCTTCAGTGGTATCATTATGGCTAAACCGATTTATACATCATGTCGTTGCAGCTTTTATTTATAGGCAACCTCCACTTGGAAACCTATCAACCTAACGCCGATACCAGATTTGTTGGCACCAGATCTGTTGATACCAGCTCTACTTACTCTTCACAAGTGTTCAGTCAACAACGCTAGCCATAGACCCGTCACTGGCTTGACTGACAGTAGCCGCAGCTGAGCTCTAAAGCAACGAACCGTTGGACTGCACCCGGCGCATGGATCCACTACACCAACCCACCAGCAGACGGCGTCATCACCAGCCACACTAGTCTCATCAGTGCAACACCGGACACAAAGCTAAGCAACAAGCCTAATGACACTCAGACCACTTGGGTCTCAAATCTAATGATGATATACTAGTCCTCCTAGCTACTGTACAGCATTACACCCTTTTGATTGTTTTCCTTGTATAATAAACCTGTACATAATTTTACGTCTAAACTTAGTATTTGTTGCCTGCATTTTAAACGCTATGCCTGTATGTATATAATTGTGTGCAAGTGTAAGTTCACAATTTATAAAACCCCCTAGACACCCAAAACGGCCAAATTTTTAATCCACCTTGTCACACCCACACAACAGAACATATTTACATAGCCCCAACACTACAGAACATATTGACATAGCCCACACACAACAGAACATATTTACATAGCCCACACACAACATAACATATTAACTTTCCCCAAACACGACAGAATATATTTACACAACCACACAACAGAGTATATTTACACAGCCCCACACAACAGAACATATTTACACAGCCCACACACAACAGAACATATTTACATAGCCCCCCACACAACAGAACATATTTACACAGCCCATACACAACAGAACATATTTACACAGCCCACACACAACAGAACATATTTACACAGCCCACACACGACAGAACATATTTACATAGCGCCCACACAACAGAACATATTTACACAGCCCCACCACAACAGAACATATTTACACAGCCCACAAACGACAGAACATATTTACACAGCCCACACACGACAGAACATATTTACATAGCGCCCACACAACAGAAAATACTTACACAGCCCACACACAACAGAACATATTTATATAGCCCCCACACAACAGAACATATTTACATAGCCCATACACAACAGAACATATTTACACAGCCCACACACAACAGAACATATTTACACAGCCCACACACGACAGAACATATTTACATAGCGCCCACACAACAGAACATATTTACACAGCCCCACCACAACAGAACATATTTACACAGCCCACAAACGACAGAACATATTTACACAGCCCACACACTACAGAACATATTTACATAGCGCCCACACAACAGAACATACTTACACAGCCCACACACAACAGAACATATTTACATAGCCCCGCACAACAGAACATATTTACATAGCCCACAAACGACGGAACATATTTACCCAACCTTCAACAACAGAACATACTTAAACAGTCCACATACAACAGAACATAATTACACAGCCCCACCACAACAGAACATATTTACATAGCCCACACACAACAGAACATATTTACAAAGCCCACACACAACAGAACATATTTACACAGCCCACACACAACTGAACATATTTACACAGCCCCACACAACAGAACATATTTACACAGCCCCACACAACAGAACACATTTACACAGCCCACACACAACAGAACATATTAACACAGCCCCACACAACAGAACATATTTACATAGCCCCACACAACAGAACATATTTACATAGCCCCAACACTACAGAACATATTTACATAGCCCACACACAACAGAACATATTTACATAGCCCCACACAACAGAACATATTCACATAACCCACACACAACAGAACATATTTACACAGCCCCACACAACAGAACACATTTACACAACCCACACACAACAGAACATATTAACACAGCCCCACACAACAGAACATATTTATACAGTCCCACACAACAAAACATATTTACATAGCCCACACACAACAGAACATTATTTACAAAGCCCACACACAACAGACCATATTTACACAGCCCCACACAACAGAACATATTTACATAGCCCCACACAACAGAACATATTTACATAGCCCACACACAACAGAACACATTTACATAGCCCCACACAACAGAACATATTTACATAGCCCACACACAACAGAACATATTTACACAGCCCCACACAACAGAACACATTTACACAGCCCACACACAACAGAACATATTTACACAGCCCCACACAACAGAACATATTTACACAGCCCCACACAACAGAACATATTTACACAGCCCCACACAACAGAACACATTTACACAGCCCACACACAACAGAACATATTAACACAGCCCCACACAACAGAACATATTTATACAGTCCCACACAACAAAACATATTTACATAGCCCACACACAACAGAACATTATTTACAAAGCCCACACACAACAGACCATATTTACACAGCCCCACACAACAGAACATATTTACATAGCCCCACACAACAGAACATATTTACATAGCCCACACAAAACAGAACACATTTACATAGCCCCACACAACAGAACATATTTACATAGCCCACACACAACAGAACATATTTACACAGCCCCACACAACAGAACACATTTACACAGCCCACACACAACAGAACATATTTACACAGCCCCACACAACAGAACATATTTACACAGTCCCACACAACAAAACATATTTACATAACCCACACACAACAGAACATATTTACAAAGCCCACACACAACAGAACATATTTACACAGCCCCACACAACAGAACATATTTACATAGCCCCACACAACAGAACATATTTACATAGCCCACACACAACAGAACATATTTACATAGCCCACACACAACATAACATATTTACATACCCCCACACAACAGAACATATTCACATAGCCCACACACAACAGAACATATTTACACAGCCCCACACAACAGAACATATTTACATAGCCCACACACAACAGAACATATTTACACAGCCCACACACAACAGAACATATTTACACAGCCCCACACAACAGAACACATTCGCATTACCTAGTTTTTAGATCTAAGTGATTTCAATCATACAAAATATTTTATAGAGCGCCTCGTGACCACATGTGGTAGTGGTAGGTAGAAAGGGGGGGGGGAGGATTAAGGTATTGACACGAATAGATCAAATGTTAATAATAAAGGTAGAGAACTCCACACACAAAAACCTTTGCAAAGAAACATGTCCATATTTACGAGACTTATGTCGCCAGACTCTTTTCATTTTTGTAACATATCTAGTACTTCACCTATCATTTCAATAAAACCGACAACTTTAGCTATTTCTTCCGCCAAGATAAACATTGCATTTTGATCTTAAAACCTATGCGCCTTTTTCCCTACAGAGTACCCATATGTTTCTAGTCATTCTAGAAGATGGAATAGTAAAATCACATATAAATTTCCCGACTATACAGTGTAGGCCTATGGTTCAACAATATAGTGTGCATTTTGCAATAAATATTCCCCCAAAAAACTACTTTTAGACTACCTTGACCTCTAGTTTTAATAATGAGGATGGCTGTCGATCATCTAAAATGCGCTCTGGACTGCCGTCTTGTTTGTCCCGGCTCGAACCCTGCCCGCGCACATCCCAAGTGGAAGGTTTATGCTAGGTTGTGACTATCTTTAATTCTGATGGAAAATACAAAACTTGTAATGCAAAACAAACAGATTAATACATCCAAGCCCAAACCACAAGACGGCAGAGAATAGAGTAACGGTGGGTATCGAACACCTGCATGACAGTGACAGTTTAGAGCGAATATCATAGTCTAGTGAACTTGTCTGTTTAATCAGGGTCGGCCTTGGGTAATTGGAGGCCCTATGCGAAATAAATAGGATGGCCCCAAATGAAATAGAAAAAAAAATTAAGAACTAAAATACACAACGAATTAAAAACCTTCCTGTATTTTTAAAAATCTATTTCTAAATCAACAAATAAGTCAAATTCATATAGCACCGATAGCACTAATGTGCTTCATGGACCATTCATGATCACCAGACTAGAAATAACGTTTTTTCGACATTTCAACAAAAGGAAGAAACAAATGGTCTTCGAACATAAGTTGTATAATAAGTAGATCTTAACATTCGTGGATAAACCTTAAACTAGACTTAGAGCTAGGCTAGTAGACATAGAGCCATAGAGTTCTACTATGTCTGAGATTTGATTCATGTTTCGCAATTTTTTTCTCTAAAAAAATTCATTGAGTCCTGAGGGTCCTTGGCGGCTGCCTAGCTGGCCTTTGGCTAAGGCCGGACCTGGTTTAATAAACGTGTCTGTTTAGTGAACCTAGTACCTACTTGTCTGTTTAGTGAGCCTGTTTGTTTAATGTATTCGCCGGTTAAAATAGCTTTAATGACAATCAACTGAAAGTATTTTGCTTTTTTGCCTAACAAATAAAAGTTAGTCAAAGGGTATAATTGTTTTCAAGATTATTCAAATGGCCGTAAAAAAAAAATTAAACTTGCAACCATTAAACGGAATTAGTAAGTAGTTACATAAGAGGCTGAACTACATTCCACAAAGATATACGAGATGTATATAGATTTAATGCATGTGTAGACCCATGGTATGCACACACAAACATATCGAATTCAGTACACCACTTCAGTTTAAACGGTCCTGTAGATGCTTTTAGATAATTGTATAGAGATGTTTGTAAATAAACTTTATTACCCTATATAGTTGTTTACTACATTATATCACTAACCTGAAAGTATATAATAGTATAGGCCTAGATCAAAATGTTCCGAGTATTTGCTTCTCATCTAAGTGAGAGACATTCATTCTTGATGTCTGAATTGTCAAGCAGTTATCCACTACAACTTCTCTGTTGTGTCTGTTGTGTGTAACTAATCGAGGACGTGTAGCCACAGCTACAACGTATATATAGGTGTACCTACTGTGAACTTTGACCTAGAAAAGTTTCCCAGACTGCACAGATTTTGCGAACACACCCTTAGGTGCAGTTTATATTGAAAACTTGAACACAGAAAAGTGGAACACATTTCATGAAATGAAATATTGGTCATGTGTGCTCGCATTAGGATTCTGATCCAAAACATAATTATCACACCAATCTAAAGCAATTATTATTTTTAAAGCTTTTATATACGGTGCTAAACAGAGTTGTCAACCTAACCTTGCATCATCTCGCCGGTGGTCCAGTAAACTAAAGCGTTAATTGATTTACATTTTGAATTCATTTAGATTTAATCAGGGTCTACAATTCAATAAAATATGCTTATGTATTCGATGTTTTTATAGTTTTTGCCGCTTTAGCCTGCAAACTACTATTGAAATTGACACAGTGGCGGATCTGGGAGGAGGGTGAGAGAAGGAAGGTGTACTTTTGTGGAGAATAGGCATTAATTAATTCGTTATTAATTTAAAATATTATGATACTTATATAAAAAATATTTTTTTATATTAAAAAATATTTTTTTGTTCTGTCGTTATGCATGAGTACGGCTGGCCCACTGGGTCTGCCTAAGAGTTTAAAGCATACTTCCCCTGTCTCCTTGATTAAAATATAAAAGCGAAAAATAGAACATCTCTTGTTGTAAACTGTTCTTGTATGTTACTCCAGTTGTGCAATACTTTGCTGTAAAAGATTTACCAGATACAGGAGCGCCAAGAGGAGGGCAAATAGGAGAACAAGTTGAGACCAAAAAAAAGGACATTGAAAACCAGGCTTACAATGTATTTGATCAAATAGGGCCATAAATCATTGGCTCTACCACTGCTACATTAAGTATCGCATTTCTCAGACGAAGTGACTTTTCCTAGAAGGTTAGTTCAATGTTCACGTAAACTTATGAATGGAATTCCACGGAGAGTGTAGTTCTCACTTAAGTCCAGCGAAAGTGGTCTTGTAATGCAAACATATTGCTTGGGAATGCAAAAGTTACAGTTTGAGGAGGAGTAACAGGTCGTTTTTTAAACAGCCTTGAATACAAGAATATCGGATCCGAAAAGAGAAAACTTGTTGTCTTTCTGTTCTGAGTGAGTTTGTGTATTCAAGCCAGAAGATATGAGAGAATGAATTCGATTGATGGATAAAATACAATTGCAATAATAATAATACTTGTCTTCGAGTCCGAAGATTAGTGAGGAATACTGTATTTCCCGTGGCTGCGCAGCAATACACAGTAGATTAAAAGACATTTTCACATATTAAGCCAACGCCTGCCGGACATACGACATAACCGGACCGCCGGTAATCCTTAATGAAATGTAATTCTAACAAAATGAACACGAGAGATAGAAAGAGAGAGAGAAAATAATAAAAAAAAAAACATTATGATTATGGTTAAAGATCATGCATATGAGCCATCAGAATATACAAATATTTCCCGTAACTTTTCTAGGGTCTAACATCAACTTGTTGGGGCGTGCATCTCAAATATAACAAGTCCATTTTCCCTTTGATCTTTTTATTAACAGATCTGATTAGAAACAAAATGAAGAAACAACAACGAGAATAATGTGATCACGTGACCTTGGTTTGTAACATGTGTCGCTATGGGCTCTGACTTCATGCAATGAGGAAAGTCTGTGACAATAAAACACAGGTCAATAGGTTGTAGGTTATGCACACGTTACAATCAATAGCTCTCTATTGGGAACATATGCAGACACTAAGTGAAAGAAGAAAGAATAAGTGGGTATGTGGTTTATTTGGTTACATACATTTTATTTATAGAGGTAGGTGGACAAATCGTTAATTTTTTTTTCATTTGTTGGTAGTTCAGTTTTGTTGGACAGGTAAGCTGGGTGGACAGGTAAGCTGGTGGGCAGGTAAGCTGGTGGGCAGGTAAGCTGGTGGGCAGGTAGGCTGGTGGACAGGTAAGCTGGGTGGACAGGTAAGCTGGTGGGCAGGTAGGCTGGTGGACAGGTAAGTTGGTGGGCAGGTAAGCTGGTGGGCAGGTAAGCTGGTGGGCAGGTAAGCTGCGTGGACAGGTAAGCTGGTGGGCAGGTAGGCTGGTGGACAGGTAAGCTGGTGGGCAGGTAAGCTGGTGGGCAGGTAAGCTGGGTGGACAGGTAAGCTGGTGGGCAGGTAGGCTGGTGGACATGTAAGCTGGTGGGCAGGTAGGCTGGTGGACAGGTAAGTTGGTGGACAGGTAAGCTGGTGGGCAGGTAAGCTAGTGGACAGGTAAGCTGCGTGGACAGGTAAGCTGGTGGGCAGGTAGGCTGGTGGACAGGTAAGTTGGTGGACAGGTAAGCTGGTGGGCAGGTAGGCTAGTCGACAGGTAGGCTGGTCGACAGGTAACCTGGTGGACAGGTAAGTTGGTGGGCAGGTAAGCTGGTGGGCAGGTAGGCTGGTCGACAGGTAAGCTAGTGGACAGGTAAGCTGGTGGGCAGGTAAGCTAGTGGACAGGTAAGCTGGGTGGACAGGTAAGCTGGTGGGCAGGTAGGCTGATGGACAGGTAAGTTGGTGGACAGGTAAGCTGGTGGGCAGGTAGGCTAGTCGACAGGTAGGCTGGTGGACAGGTAAGTTGGTGGGCAGGTAAGCTGGTGGACAGGTAAGCTGGTGGGCAGGTAGGCTGGTCGACAGGTAAGCTAGTGGACAGGTAAGCTGGTGGACAGGTAGGCTGGTGGACAGGTAAGCTGGTCGACAGGTAAGCTTGTGGACAGGTAGGCTGGTGGACAGGTAGGCTAGTGCACAGGTAGGCTGGTGGATGACGTTGGCTCCAAAAGTCGTGTCACGAAAGACGAAAAGTAATGATTACCTTTTTGTTGGGAGCTTAATGACAGGGAGGTCGGTGAAGAGACAAATTTCCATCCTATCACGGGATAACATTCTATACCGGGTCAAAGGCTCATAAAATGGATGCATCTCGAGCCTTTTTGAACACTTCGAAGAGGTAGACCGGTGTTCCCCAGCAGGGTCATACTGTTTCCTGGTTTCCCCACGGAAAGCGATAGTACATGATAGGTATAACGAGTGTCCCCTCGTGATCTCGGCCTTAGACCTTAACATAGGAAGAGGAACCTATGACGTCAATCCAGGAGCCGTGTCTCACGAAAGGCGGGTTTGCATAAAAGATACCCTTATTGATGGGGTTCTCTTGACGAGAGTTAGTGAAGAACGAATATCCTCATTCTTGCCACGGCATGAAAGTCTTTGACGGTGAAAAGGTTCATAAAAGGAAGTAATCTAGACTCTTAATGGCACATCGGGGGGGGGGGGGGGTAGACTGGGGTGGTGGACTGACAGACATGTAGGCTAGTAGGTAATAAGGAGAATACTTGTTTTACTGATGGGGCGGGGAACGTTATATATTTATATATATATATGCCTGGTCGAGCGGTTTGCTCGCTGGACTGTCGTTCGGAGTTATCGATGGTCGAGGGTTCAAATCCTGCCCACTCCCATCCCCCGTCGTCCTGCGGGAGGTTTGGACTAGGAAGTAAACTATCTTCAACTCTGAAGGAACCTCCGAAACATGTAAAAAAAAAAAAAAACAACCAGTATATTTCTATCACTGCTGGGTGTGAAGAGAAAAAAGATTTACACGTTCTAACATTAGAGATATCACTTCAGAGACATACATTGACAGGCAGAGAGTCACTTCAGAGACCTACATTGACAGGCAGAGAGTCACTTCAGAGACCTACATTGACAGGCAGAGAGTCACTTCAGAGACCTACATTGACAGGCAGAGAGTCACTTCAGAGACCTACATTGACAGGCAGAGAGTCACTTCAGAGACCTACATTGACAGGCAGAGAGTCACTTCAGAGACATACATTGACAGGCAGAGAGTCACTTCAGAGACATACATTGACAGGCAGAGAATCACTTCAGAGATCTACATTCACAGGCAGAGAGTCACTTCAGAGACATACATTGACAGGCAGAGAGTCACTTCAGAGACATAGACAGGCAGAGAGTCACTTCAGAGACATACATTGACAGGCAGAGAGTCACTTCAGAGACCTACATTCACAGGCAGAGAGTCACTTCAGAGACATACATTGACAGGCAGAGAGTCACTTCAGAGACATAGACAGGCAGAGAGTCACTTCAGAGACATACATTGACAGGCAGAGAGTCACTTCAGAGACATACATTGACAGGCAGAGAGTCACTTCAGAGACATACATTGACAGGCAGAGAGTCACTTCAGAGACATACATTGACAGGCAGAGAGTCACTTCAGAGACATACATTGACAGGCAGAGAGTCACTTCAGAGACATACATTGACTAGTAAACAGGCAGAGATTCACTTCAGAGACCTACATTGACAGGCAGAGAGTCACTTCATTCTGTTCGAGAAATAATGTTTTTAAAGTGACACCTCTTTTTTCTTTTTTTTTTTTTTTTGTTATCTTGTCCCCCCCCCACACACACATCTTTTCAACTGTTTCTCTGTTTGTAATTGCATTATATTGAAAATGTTTCATTTACAGATAAGAATTATCGACTTGTCAAAAGTGAATACATTTATTTCTAGTTAATGTCTACTAGCTAACAGTAAATCATTGGAGACACACAAAGTATCTGCAGGTGTTTCTGTTGCACAGTTAGGTCACAATCCATATGCAACTAGTGAAGTCAACAAACGCTTTGTTAGAAAAGAAATACTCATTTCAATTAAAAACAAGAGAAACATTTTGTAGTTTGTATAAGTAGCTAATGAGAAGTAAAATAGGTGCAAATGTCAACTTTTCCAAATGTATACCTTCAAGCAAAAACATTCATAAATTCTAAAGAAATATACAACAACAGGAGAGTTTCACTTCAGTATGTCTGGCTGTGACAGACGGTATTACTCCATTCCCCCACACACACACACACATCACACATACACACACTGTGTCAATGCACTGGATGGCTGCCTGGTCGTGCGATGAGCGTGCTGGACTGTTGTTCTGTTCTCGATGGTCCCTGGTTCATACCCTGCCCGCTGCCATCACCAGTCTTCCTTCGGGATGTTTGGACAAGGATGCAGAATGTCTTCAACTCTAAAGGAACATGTCAAACATTTTAGAAACATTTACATCTCCTGTTTTGTACAATGACATTAAAATCGTTCCATAGATTTAAACTCTCAGTCTTAGATTCACTCTGCTGAAATAGTGGAAGGAGTTTTAATAGAAGAAAACAATCCATTCGTCGAAAGCACAGGAAAAAACTTGAAATACTTGACATTTAAATGTGAACTATTGGTTAGAGGCACTCTTGTCTAAGTCACTGATCCAGTTTACAGCCCGTCCGCTTTTCACCCACCTATCACACTAAAGTGATATAATGTGATCATATATTAATTTGAATTAATTTTAATTCTATGTTAAAACAAACACATAAACATTTACAGCAAGATTCAATTTCCTTATCTTTCTTTCAAGATGCCGATGTTACAGTTCACTTGTGGCTGTTGGTAGGACATGGTACCGAATAGTTGAAAAGTAAAGTTCCCCTTTCAGACTTTGCAACCAACCGCCTTTACTCTATACCCAACTTAAGTTAGGTACCCATTAGAGTTGGCTGGACTCAGGAGTGCCTAAAAATCCCGAAATTAAAGATCCCTGTTTTCACCGAGATTCGATCCCAGGTTCGAAAGCCAAGCGCTTAACCACTCAACCACCGTTACCCCCGTTGGGCTGTTCCTAGACAACCAAAGACTTGTGCACATATGTCTCATTTCTTTTTCCAGACCAATTTGTCTGTGCGGTACTCTTCCAACTATCATCATAATGATCACATGTTCAAACCCTGCATAATTTTCACACCTCAAAACATCATTGGTATATATATACATACTATACATAGCCTACTATACATATGTAATAAACTTCCGTAGCAGTTTGAGCAAGACGTGACAACTTTCTACGTGTGTCCTCTCAGTGACCTTCATAGTTATGGTGTCTGAACTCGATCACTATTTTAGAAATGTTTGAAGTCTTTTACAGAAAGAGCTTTTTTTTTTCGCTTGTTCTTCGACACCAACCAAACATCATCTGCAATCTTAATAATGGGAATTTATCATCTACAATCTACCAGTTTCGTATATCTTTGTTGTAGGTGGCCTTAAGTCAAGGAAAACAAGGCCCTTGTGGTTTGAGGGATGCATGTAATGATATAACTAATTAGCATCGATGTGGACGTTTTCATTGAACGAGATGCAGCCAACGCTTGCATGTGTTGTTTAACATTCATAAAAGATTTTTAAATGTAAAATTAAGCGGTTTGTGGGAGAAAGTCCATAAAAAGTATTAAGAAAATGTTTTAGGGGGTATCAAGAAATCTTATAGTTTATCGAGTATAAGAAGTATTAAATGTCTGAGAAGCTTTTTCTAAACTCTGATATCTAAACAAATATCAATGCAGTTAATGTTAATGTTACAAAAGATTATTTATTTTTTTGGCACCATTCTTACACATCGCGTGTATGTAAGCCTTTGTTTTTCATAAAAGTTTCACCTGCCAACTGTTAAACAAACGACCCACTGAATGTGTCAGGCCTTAAATCTTTGAATGTAACAACACTTCTAATCTAGTTCAAGCTTATTCACAATTTCTTTATCTAGAATAATCTAGATTATTGTTGAGAAATATGACCGTGATAGTCTTGTTTTGTTGTTTTCAGTTCCTACTTTAATCTCACCCTTTTCTTCATAGCCAAAACTTACAACCACAAGTTAAAACTTACAATCACAAGTCAAATCTTACAACCACAAGCCAAAACTTATAACCAAAGGTCTAACTCTAAATGTAAAACCACAAGTCAAAACTTACAACCACGTAATAAAAAACCCAGCAATTCAATCCTTACTGTCTGAGCTCAAGTTGACCCACCTACAACTAAAGTTGGTTTGCTAAGTTGCTAGTAATGTCGTGGACATGAACCTCATACTGACACAAGTTGAATGGATCACTTCGACATTTTTACAACGTTATTGTAGTAGAAATATGTTGATTTTGTTTGTGTGCCTGGCATACAATGACTTTCTGTGCTAGAGTAACAATACCTAAACTTAATCAGAATTTCCCCTGTGAATAGCCAAAAGCTGAACAAGGAAGTAAATTCTAAACAAATACATATATCAAGTTAGATTTCAATTCTTGCCTCACATTACCTTACACATCGTTGTCTACGTGTTTAGGTTTAATTGATAGAAGTATGAAGTTACAGGTCCGGCCTTAGGTTTAGGCAAACTAGGCAGCCGCTTGGGGCCTCCGATTGGTGGGGGCCTCGCACAGGACTAAACAATTGTATTTTGGATCGAGTCTCAAGCATAGCAGAACTCTATGTCTACTAAGCTAGTTCTAAGTCTCCACTGTGATTCATAGGTCGCTGCGATTGTTTAGATCCATTTGATAAACTACATATGTTAAAGACCATTGTTTCTTCCCTGTGGTGAAATGTCGAAAAGTTATTTTTAGCCTGGTGATCATGAATCTTCTATGTAGTGCTATAGTGCTGTCGGCGCAATATGAATTCAACTTATTAGTTTATTTATATATAGAGACAGGACGGGTTATAATTCATTGCGTATTTTTCGGTCTAAATTTTTTGTGTTTCTATTTCATTTGGGGCTACCCTAGGGCCTCCCTATTCGCTTCAACTAGGGCTTCCAATTACCTAAGTCCGGCCCTGGTAGTTACGTAGATTTGATCAATATTTACTAACTTCAATTCTAGAAAACGCGACTCTTATGAAGTTGGCATAGCAAGGAATTAGGCGCACTGTGAAAGACATTATCGATATCTGTTTTTGCTACTTGGATTCGAGTATTTTGGCACGTCGGTGAATAATTTTAAAACTATGAACAAATTTCCTCCCCCAATTCCTAGTCTTAACAATGAGATCTACTCTGTGTAGTATCGATTCCGACTATTCCGAAGTCAATTCTTCAAGTCAATTTTGAAACCTTACAAAAGTTATAGTGAAGGGAGTTAATCGCTGTATATTTTTAAGTGACGATTCTTATTAGTAGTTTCCCCTGACAAGGTACGATTATAATCATTAGACCATAGACGTAATGATGAACACATGTACCGTTTAAAACTATTTCAAACAAACACAACATTCTCTACTGTGATCTTTATTTCATTGACTTATTATCCAACTTTTATTTGTTGCTCTTTGTTGATTTAAAATGGAGTGAAACCTAACTGTTAGTTTTACCAGACAAACACACACACGGCTTTGAGGTATGTATGGTTTCATTATCAAACCTTGACCTTCTGAAGGATAGAATAGATACAAGAAAAATTGAACAAGTTGATAGGACTATCATTCTGAACTGTTTCCAATCGGCTCGTTGGTCGAGGAGCTTACAACAGGAGTATCCCAGCAGCCACCATACACTTCCCTTACTGTGACTATACGTTTACGTTGTCATCAGTTTCACACACACACACACACACACACACACACTTGTGTCTACAAGCAATGCTTTGAAAACCTATTGTTTCCAAATACTACAGAATATTACGAGAAGCGCTCTTCTCTCAAGAGAAAATTTGAAGAAATAAAAAAAAAGAAGTTTGCTGTCCAACTCAAAATAGAATGTTTTTCTGTCATGTCTGGTAGAATACAAATCATAACATATGCAAATTGAAAGAGGAGAAGAGAGGACGCTCAAAGAAGTATCCTCCATGAAAACATCTCGAAATCTTCTTGTCTGAATAGCGAAAATAAATAATTTGCCAGTCATGTTACAACTCTGTCGTTCGTAGTACCTTTGATACCCACCAATAGAATTATGACGTAGTTATATAAGAGATACCAAGTGTTCGTGTCTGGTCTCCTCCAAACAAGTGTTCGTGTCTGGTCTCCTCCAAACAAGTGTTCGTGTCTGGTCTCCTCCAAACAAGTGTTCGTGTCTTTACAAACGTGGCACCCTTATATCTTAGGAGGGAGAGGGCAGTACTTACGGCCTACGAGCGCTATAAAAGGGGCGACTCTGGGCTACCCACCTCAATTTTAGTGCGACAGTGGAGAGAGAGGAACCGCATTAAAATGCGATCGTTCCTACATATAGCGGCCAATTTGTCAAATACGGCTGGACTCTCCACTGATAGAGTCCCCATTGGGAGAATCAGTACATGCCCTCCGTGGAGGAGATTGCCGGCCCCACAAATAAACCTGTCCCTGTTAGGGCAAGAGGGAGCCACCAAGAGGCGATTAACACCTGCCATTCTCCAAAATTTGGCATCCATTACTATAAAGTCCTACCCATCAGATGCCATATTCTGCTATACCGATGGGTCGGTAATGAGGGACCCCGATAGATCGGGGTATGGGGCCCTTATTGTCTACCCCGACCGGACTGAACCAGATAGGCTCTCTGGTCCATGCGGCTACGCTGCATGCTCCATGGATGCCGAACTTACAGGGATAACTAGGGCGTTCGAGGCCATTAGGGCCCGAATGCTCGAACGCGAGACTAACGCCACTACGGTGGTGTTGGTCACTGACTCTCGCTCCAGTCTCCTAGTTATGGGTGGCGGCGGGGGAGGGTCGCCCGTAATAGAAGAGGCAATCGGCGCCGCAGATAACATCCGCCGAGCTATTGGAGCTGTCGTTTATATGCAGTGGGCGCCTTCACATTGCGGCGTGAAGGGCAATGAAACGGCAGACGCCCTCGCAAGGGAGGGTGCAATGGCAGCCACACACCTCGAAGCACCAAGCACGTACTTACAAGCAACGGCACAAATCCGAGCACTCATTCATGAGAAGTGGTTAAAGTCCTGGGAGGAATCCGACAGAGCACGTGGTGTCTGGCAGCGCATGCGTCACCCAGATCGCGACGATCCATGGTGGCGACTGAGGAGGTCAGAGCAGTCAATAGTTGCGCAGTGCAGGACGGAACACTGTCCTATTGGGGCATACTTTGCCCGGTTCCGCACTAACTTTGACTCCCGATGCCGTCACTGTGGAGAGAGCGTCGAAACAGTGTCGCATGTCTTGTACGAGTGTCCCCAGCTCCGCGAGCTAAGGGGGGACTTGCCTGTGCAGTCACTCGACTTGTATGGTAGCTATGAGGCACTACGCCGGACGGCTAAGTTTCTTGCCAGAGCACTACGGGAGGACTAGTCCTTCCTGCTCTGATTTTTCAATAGGAGTTCATCTCAGGTCTCCTCCAAACAAGTGTTCAGGTCTGGTCTCCTCCAAACAAGTGTTCGGGTCTGGTCTCTTCCAAACAAGTGTTCAGGTCTGGTCTCTTCCAAACAAGTGTTCAGGTCTGGTCTCCTCCAAACAAGTGTTCGGGTCTGGTCTCCTCCAAACAAGTGATCGTGTCTGGTCTCCTCCAAACAAGTGTTCAGGTCTGGTCTCCTCCAAACAAGTGTTCGGGTCTGGTCTCCTCCAAACAAGTGATCGTGTCTGGTCTCCTCCAAACAAGTGTTCAGGTCTGGTCTCCTCCAAACAAGTGTTCAGGTCTGGTCTCCTCCAAACAAGTGATCATGTCTGGTCTCCTCCAAACAAGTGTTCGGGTCTGGTCTCCTCCAAACAAGTGATCGTGTCTGGTCTCCTCCAAACAAGTGTTCGGGTCTGGTCTCCTCCAAACAAGTGATCGTGTCTGGTCTCCTCCAAACAAGTGATTGTGTCTGGTCTCCTCCAAACAAGTGTTCGGGTCTGGTCTCCTCCAAACAAGTGTTCGTGTCTGGTCTCCTCAAAACAAGTGTTCGTTTCTGGTCTCCTCCAAACAAGTGTTCGTTTCTGGTCTCCTCCAAACAAGTGTTCGGGTCTGGTCTCCTCCAAACAAGTGTTCAGGTCTGGTCTCCTCCAAACAAGTGATCGTGTCTGGTCTCCTCCAAACAAGTGTTCGTGTCTGGTCTCCTCCAAACAAGTGTTCGTGTCTGGTCTCCTCCAAACAAGTGTTCGGGTTGGTTTCCTCCAAACAAGTGTTCAGGTCTGGTCTCCTCCAAACAAGTGTTCGGGTCTGGTCTCCTCCAAACAAGTGATCAGGTCTGGTCTCCTCCAAACAAGTGTTCGGGTCTGGTCTCTTCCAAACAAGTGTTCAGGTCTGGTCTCCTCCAAACAAGTGTTCAGGTCTGGTCTCCTCCAAACAAGTGTTCGGGTCTGGTCTCTTCCAAACAAATGTTTAGGTCTGGTCTCTTCCAAACAAGTGTTCAGGTCTGGTCTCCTCCAAACAAGTGTTCGGGTCTGGTCTCCTCCAAACAAGTGTTCGGGTCTGGTCTCCTCCAAACAAGTGATCGTGTCTGGTCTCCTTCAAACAAGTGATTGTGTCTGGTCTCCTCCAAACAAGTGTTCGGGTCTGGTCTCCTCCAAACAAGTGTTCGTGTCTGGTCTCCTCCAAACAAGTGTTCGTGTCTGGTCTCCTCCAAACAAGTGTTCGGGTCTGGTCTCCTCCAAACAAGTGTTCAGGTCTGGTCTCCTCCAAACAAGTGATCGTGTCTGGTCTCCTCCAAACAAGTGTTCGTGTCTGGTCTCCTCAAAACAAGTGTTCGTGTCTGGTCTCCTCCAAACAAGTGTTCGGGTTGGTTTCCTCCAAACAAGTGATCAGGTCTGGTCTCCTCCAAACAATTGTTCGGGTCTGGTCTCCTCCAAACAAGTGATCAGGTCTGGTCTCCTCCAAACAAGTGTTCGGGTCTGGTCTCTTCCAAACAAGTGTTCAGGTCTGGTCTCCTCCAAACAAGTGTTCAGGTCTGGTCTCCTCCAAACAAGTGTTCGGGTCTGGTCTCTTCCAAACAAGTGTTCAGGTCTGGTCTCTTCCAAACAAGTGTTCAGATCTGGTCTCCTCCAAACAAGTGTTCGGGTCTGGTCTCCTCCAAACAAGTGTTCAGGTCTGGTCTCCTCCAAACAAGTGTTCGGGTCTGGTCTCTAGCTTTGAATTGAACTTGACAACACGATAATAAGAAAAAATATTTTTTTTTAGAAAATGAAGAGTTCTCTTTAAACAATGTTTTGTTTTGTTTTTTTAAGAAAAAAAAAGACGTTTTTGGAAGGAAAAATCAATTTTAATTTGAGGTTGAAAATTGTTTCAGGTGATGACACGAGCTGGAAATGAAATAACTTTCCCTTAGACTTAGCTCGTGAAATGAAACATTCACTAAAAGAAAAGAAAAAGCAGTTTATGGTTTCTATATCTATATTTGTACCACATGGCACTGAGCCACTGATGCAGTTTCTGTACCTATTCCGTCCAGATGGGCTGTATCTCAGGAATATGATGATAATTGTTTAGATAGGCAAGTGACGTCTGAAGTTTTTTTCACTTGAATTTCATGATTCTTATTGTTTTATAAACTGAGTTCTTGCTACCAAACTATTTTGTAATTGTATGTCGTCTTAATGCGGTGCACATATTCTTTAAGCCTACTTTTAGGAACTTTGTTTCTACTGGTACAACCCTGGTGCGCACCACCACACTGTTCAACACGACAAATAGACGACATGTTGATACAGGAGGAACAACTGGTTTAGATCCGGCTGATGTGATCTGCAGGTTATGGGAGTCTGAGCTGTCTTGGACTAAGAGCCTACCTTCGTGCTACCAGTGAACTGTATTGTGGACCTGTAGCGACATTGGGAAGTGTGTCGGTGGTGTGTACTAATGATCAGGTAGAAAAGGACTGGTGCAACTTAAGATGAGACTCCCTGTGACTTGATAGCTGAAGTCCATGTCTCACTGTGTATCTTATAGCTGAAGTCCATGTCTCACTGTGTATTTGGGGAGTGTGTCGGTGGTCTGTACTAATGTTCAGGTAGAAAAGGACTGGTGCAACTTAAGACTCCCTGAATGCACATTTTTAAAACCATTACTACCATTACTAGTGTTCGGTCTGTCCATCACTCTGTTACTTGTTACTGCTGACGCAACAAATTCTGAGTTCAACTAATCCTATAGGGAGATTAATGTGCAGAAACATATTTAGGTGCATATATAGGGAGAGAGGGGTGTAGACACACCACGTACCCCATGTCCATCTCAGGCTTGCTAAATACATTGTACTAGAGCTACACACTTAGTGGACCATATCTACTAGAACACATCCCAAACAAAACAAAATGTCTCATTTGCATAACTCTCGCCGTATAATATAACTGAAGCCATTAGAAACTCCACTAGGGCTTCGACAGCCCCCCATCTCCACTCATTTCTCTGGCTTTAGTTTACAATAGAACCTTGTCCACCCCACTTCCCCATCCTTTTTGAATTTCAACTGCAGTCCAAGAAACTCTCGTGCAGTAAGAGGAATTCCGTGTACATTTAGCACCCACTTCCTTTATCAATTGACGATTACCCAATCTGGGGCGCTGCGGGTGTTTGTTTCCTTCAGTCCTGGGCTAAATGTTGCCAAACCTTTCAGAAAGCGTTCGATGAACTTTTACTGTGTTCGACTGACTCTAAGACGTTAAACTGAGAAAAAAAATTGATCTCAAGTGGTGCTATACTAAAGCGATTTTTAAAAAAATAGCCTTTAGCCTTCACGCTTTTCTTTGTTCCTTTTTGTGTGGGGACAAAGTAACTAATTTAACAGGCTGGGTATACACTTGATAGTTGTTACAGTAAGCCATTGAAAGTTTAAAAAGAAAAGGATCACTTTCAGACTTTGCGAAACCGATCTAGATGCCAGAGGATGTAAAGCTCATCTGTTTCTATGTCAGAGGGTTAACGAGGGTGTCTTGTGGCCAGTACAACGACCAATCGCCTTGACTTCCCCCAACTTATGTCAGGTACCCATTAAAGTTGGGTGGACTCAAAGGCGTCCTAAAAATCCAGTAATTTAAAGTCCCAGTGTTCACCAAGATTCGAACCCGGAACTCCTCGGTTCGGAAGCCAAGCGCTTTACCAGCCACCACGCCTATCTATAAGCCACTAGCAGATCAATAATACATATACCGAAGCAATGGTAGGCCAGGATTTAATGTCACAACGTGTAAGAAATCAGGTTGTAGTTACTTCCTTATCACCTACCAAACTTCTATCAAGTACATCAGCTTTCAGTAAAGAAGGGAGTCTAGACAAAAATGTTTTGCCACTCACAAAGGGACATAAGCGTGGTACAGATTTAAAAGGAGGAGGTAATTGTTCGTCCTTTGATGTAATTTTCTTCTTCAGGAAACAAAACATGGAGAGTGAACTATTTTCTGGTCTTTTTTCAACATTATTATTTTACTTGCAATAATTTATTTCCCGATTATAAATCAAAGTGCCCTGCCCCTCCCTTTCTGGTGTACATGACATTCTTATTAAAAACCTTTTTGCCGTCACTGACTGGCTGGCCCACGTCCTGAACGCCGATAACACTGGCAGGGAAATGACCTCTCTATTTTCCAATTTTCCCAATCAAAGTCTGGCCCCTTACAAATTGTTCTGCAGTGGTTCTCAATTTAGTTTTGTGTGCTTTCGTTTAGACATGAAAACGGTATCATTTGATAAGCATCTAAGAAGTGAGGCCACAAGTCCGCGAATCAAAGGTTGAGACTCGCTTATGTAATATATTCTAACTTAATCTAGATTTAAGATAATTTCCAAATGATTCATTCTTCAAATAAAACTAGATATTTGAATTTCATCACGTGATAAATCCAATCAGTCAATTACGTATTATTAATTTCTCGAAAGGCAATAACTTTAAAAATTCTAGAACAATCGTTCATTGACTTAACTTTAAAAAAAACAATCTACAATAATCTTTCATTGACTAAAGTTTTTAAAAAATTCTAGAACAAATCTTCCATTGACTTAATGTAAAATAAAACAAGTACCTTTTCTTATTCAGATATAAATTAGACGCATGTTAAGGTAAAATCGATTGTGACATAAGACTCCATTACACCAGAGGGTAATTCTAGACCAACGAACACAGCATACAAAGAGGGGAAAGTTTGAATGTTATAAGGTGATGTCATGAAATGGGGTTTAGTGGGTTGGACTATTTGGTGGCAGGCGTAGCTTAGTCTGTAACATTAGGTATTGGTTGTTGTTTTTAAATAGATATCTTCTTCCTATTTTTTTCCCTATTCGGATTCATATAAAAATATTTTAGAAAATCGTGTTGACTATGTATGGAAAAGATTGTTTTATAATTGAGTGCATACATAATTGTATGAGTGTTATAACCTACACATATCTTATTCATTGTCAAGGCCGGGCTTAGGCACAGGCAAGCTATCAGATAGGGCCTCCGATTGGTGGGGTCTGGCATAGAACTAGCAAGTTGTTTTTAAAAACAGCGGAACTCGGATCAAATCTCAAACAAAGCAAACCTCTATTGCTCTGTCTGCTTGACTAGCTCTAGGTGTTTACCATGCCTCGAGATTTACTAACGAAAGTTTAGATTGACTTGTTAGACTACCAATATTAGAAGACCTTAGGGGGAAAATGTCAAGACATTAAATTAAGTCTGGAGCATCCAAAAAGACAAACGAAAAGCGGATGGCCATAAAAGAACTGGTCAAGGAACCATAAAAGAACTGGTCAAGGAATCGGCTAGTTGGCAGAAAAAATCACGAACACGGTCACGGAAGATGCAGGTTCAAGCGATGCAGAGGAGAGTCAGCCTATCGGTTTCGATTGGAAAGATCTAGGCTTATGCACTAGCGGATCCAAAACTTTGGAAAAGGGGGGGGGGGCGATTGTTCCCCTAACGCCCAGTAAACCCTAACCCTAAGCATAAATACTAAATTAATCGCAATTTTACAGTTACAAAGTTTCAAAGACGTTAAATAAAAACATTTCAATTAATTTTTTGTTCTCATTTGAAAATAAAATCATTTTAAAATATTTAGTTCTTGACGACAAACTAATTATTGAAATGTTTTTCTTCTCATTCGCATCTTCAATTTCTTTATTAACATCAAAGAAGGATAACTCTGTGTTAATTGTATCAACGTTGTGACTTGCCTTTGTGTGTTTGGGTCTGTGAGCGATATCCAGGCTGTGCACAGACAGTTGTTCCCCCTGGCTTTGAATGCTGATCACAATGAGTGAGTTACTTTCTTTTTTTGTATTTGTTAATAATTAATTATTTTTTAAAAAATAAACATAATTGTATGTCATGTAGTTCTTTTTGTAGTTAGTCAGTCTTTTTTTTATCTACTTTGGTGTAGTGTGAAAAATAGGCCTAGTAGTGTAAAATATATGTACAATTAAAGTAACTATGTTTCTACTATCTTAAAAGAATGTACAGTAGCTTTTCAAGTGCAGAATATTTTAAATTGTCCATGTCACCGACAATTTAAAAGAAAATTCATATAAGATAAGGTAATTTTCATTGATCCAATCAAATGGAAATTCAATCAAATATTTGATCTTCCGGATAACTGACGTTCGGATAAACGACTTCCTACAGTATTTTATTCTAATAAACGTTTCCTGAAGTGTGCATTGCAGCCAATCGAAATGATGTAGCAGCTTGTTCATTGTTTCACCACAGAGTTCTGTTTCCTTGAAAACATTGCATAAAACAGAATAGCGAGAACACTGGCGAAACTAGCACTAAATAACAAAGCATAGAACAGCATAGGCATAGTGGAAATGTTACAATTTTTAATAGTTTGAAAGATTTATTGAATTTTCATTGTGTCTGTATCAAAGAAAGTTATATTCAAAAGTCTGGTTAAAGGTTAGGCCAACGGCCGGACAAATTATTCCAGCTGCTTCTGTTTGCTTCTATGTAGATGATTTATTGATCAAATGTCTTCAATTATGACAAGAAATTTTAGTAAGAAAAACTAAGAGTAGATGTTTTTGTTTGATAAGATTTTTCTTGTGGAAGGTTATTTAGAAAAAAGTATTAGGTTATTAAGAAAGCGTTATTTGGTCTTTAAGAAAGAAGTATTTGGTCTCTATTTATCCAGATCATTTATGTTTATATGGACCTATGACTTATGGCGACTATGAGAAATGAATGAACGAAGCAATACAAATACATAGTCATAGATTATGCCAGCAGAAAAATGAGCGAAAAAAATGCAAACATTTTTCGCCGGTGTAATATAGTTATTTGCTAATGGGAGGAGAAAATCATTTTCAAAATACCTTTAAAAAAAAGCGTTTAAGAAGTACAGTTGTATCAATTAGTTTGGATCAGTCATGTAATTAAGTTTGTAGTAGATCTAGACTAACAACAATAAATTTGTGCTGAGAAATATTTGTACCAATTGTTTTTGTTTAGCGCTCGTTCATGATTTTAGCTTTCTCACTACGCTATGCTCCTATCACTTTCTCACTACGCTATGCTCCTATCACTTTCTCACTACGCTATGCTCCTATCACTTTCTCACTATGCTATGCTCCTATCACTTTCTCACTACGCTATGCTCCTATCACTTTCTCACTACGCTATGCTCCTATCACTTTCTCACTACGCTATGCTCCTATCCCTTTCTCACTACGCTATGCTCCTATCACTTTCTCACTACGCTATGCTCCTATCACTTTCTCACTACGCTATGCTCCTATCACTTTCTCACTACGCTATGCTCCTATCACTTTCTCAATACGCTATGCTCCTATCACTTTCTCACTACGCTATGCTCCTATCACTTTCTCACTACGCTATGCTCCTATCACTTTCTCACTACGCTATGCTCCTATCACTTGTCGGGACCTGTTGAGAAAATAGGGAAGGGGGTGAGAAGAAAGGAAGATCTGGGTACATTTTTGTAATCGTTTTTTTTTTAAAGCATTTATCAAATTAAAAAAAAAATGGCCTTAATTTGAACTCATAAAACTAACCTCCTCAAGCCGACATTCTAACCACTCTGCTACTGAGGTGTGCATGAAAATAGAAGATTGTATAGATATCTATTGTTTGTTTCAAAGTTACTTTAAACCGGCGACCTATAAAAGGACAAATTAAGCTTATATCACCACTTCAGTCAAGTTCTGTTTCTTTCCCTTGGTCGAGGGACCTAACAAAATAATTAATTACAATTAGTTAATTAACTAATTGTTTTTTTGTTATTGTTTTTTATGTTGTCTGGTAAAAGAAATAATTGTGCGAAATTTCAGCTTGATCTGACATTGGTGTCGGAGAAAGAACATGCTCAAACTTTTTACCAGACAGACAAAGAGAGCTATTTAAAAACACATCTAGCTTCTCAATATATTTCGAATGTTACTGTTTATATTGTTAGATCTCTACGCAAAGGTAATTTCGTCATCATCAAGCAAGAAACTCTCGAACCCTTAGCCCATCATATTTGTACAGCCTAATGTTTGTTAGTTCTCTTTGTTTGTTGTAGATCTCCTCTATGCGCTACATTTGTATAAGCAGAGGGGCTTAAAAATATCAACAAACAATTTATGCATATTTCAATTTATTCTATAGATGCTTTAAGTCAAAGTATTTCCTCATCACACAATGATTTATAACAATTCATTTATTTGGGGATGAAATGATAAGGGGATGAAGTGACCTGTGATGAAGTAGCCTGTGATGAAGTGACAGGAATTCCTATTCCTTGTAGATGATAATTCAAACGTTACATTTTCGACCCCAAGGATTGGCAGGAAGCTGTTCATGAGCTCACTTGACGAATTGGTTTGTCACAATAACATCCCGGGGAGATGGAATAGTGCATCATGTCAGTGTCTGCTAAATAATGTCATTGAATATATCTTGACATATTATATTGAAGATTTGAAACTTAATACAAGGCAGAAACAAACTCATTTTGGGCAACTATTTCAGAAATACATTCACAGAAAGCTAAAAAGATTTTAAAGATAATGAAACACCCATTAGGCCCATTTTACATTTTATCATCATAATGAAGATGCAAGACACACACCACAAGAAACAACAACACAAGAACCACTTTGTTCTCGGAGTTATTCAATACAAAGGAACTATCTGAAATCAAAATTTCACTTGTAATCTTTGAGTGGAACTGGTGAGAATGTAGATTTCATTTGCTAGAGTTCTCATATTTTTTTGCTACCGGTATGTGTAATGCTCACATTTCATAAAACAAAAAAAATTTCCAACTTTCCTTATGGAAAACCACGTTATTAGTATTATAATTTTGTAATTAAAGTAATTTAAAAAATCCTAGGCTTATAACCTTTTCATCGAAATAACAAAATGGGAAAACAACATTGCAAGTGAAACATATGTTATAAAATCGAAGAGATAATCCTCACCTATGTAGTCCGTACCTCTTCTGCACTCTCAGAGCTCAGTGATTAATAGTTCCATTATTTTTTTGTTACGTAGCCACGCTCTCGTGCTCTCCTCATGGCATCTTTAAGTTTTATTTGTTGGATCATTGGTTTATAAATCATAATAATACCATAATTATGTCCCTTGAAACATAATTCCATTGATGGTTATCTTCCTTGGTTCAACTGTTTTTATAATCACACTTCCAAGCAAAAAAATAGTCTCCCATCAAGCATAAGGCTAATCATTTCTATCTGATAAATAAACTGATACAAACCTAGGGATTAGAGTCTATCTGATAAATAAACTGATACAAATCTAGGGATTAGAGTCTATCTACACCTTCAAATATATTGTGTTGGGTCTTTCCGAAGATCACATCAGTTCTGATAGGAACACATTGAATTGTATTATATTTTCTCTTCATTCTAGATCTTAATATAAGATAATCTCTTATTTAGGACGTTAGATGGGATTAAATATTTCTGAAAGTTTATTGAGATAACAAATCGATCTTTTACAAAAATAAAAACATTAATTTGTTATTAAAAATAGGTAGACAGAGATCCTTGCACTGTTTCGATTGGTGTGAGTAAAAACTATTCTAAGTAAAACATATATAGAAAAAATGTGTTTTAAATTTATTGGTAGATCTGTATCTCTGAGTGTAAATACATATATAAAACTACAACACTTTGAAACTCTATCAACCATACAGCAAACTTGTTATTTGATATGAAGTTACAACTGGACTATTTCAGTATGCTATTCATGTGGTTAATAATACATTTGTTTGTGATCACATCTACCTGCCGAATGGTGACATGTTAAAACCAGGTAGATCATTATTTTCATATAACTTTCGAAAAAGAACTTTTTAGATTTATTTGAATTAGACAGGGTGGACAATTAGACAGGGTGGACAATTAGACAGGGTGGACAATTAGACAGGGTGGACAATTAGACAAAGTGGACATTCGTTATGAATGCATCTGACTAGAACACTTTATAAAGTTTATTAATATGTTTTTAAAGTAGACCTTAATGTCATAATCGCGTGGCCAGTCTTATACGGAACATGTGATGTGTACGCTGAGTGATGTGTGTATAGTGTAAAAAAAAGATGAGTGTATAGTTCATTTGCCAATAAAACGTACACACACACACAAAACATGATTATAGTTTTACTGTCTTAGTTCTTTTCACTTGGATAACCTCTAACATATCAATGTATTTATTATATAACTCCTTAATAATACGCTTAATACAACTGTAGACCAAAGTATTCAAATTAAGTTGAACTTTAAACAAAAAAATCAATAACCAGAAATACATAAAGAGTTTAATCTGAATACATAAATATGGCATCTGTCACATAATCACTGCGCAGGTCTAACCAATCAACAACTTCGTTACATATAGGGCCTACATTTTTAAATAATTATTTCAGATCCTTCAGTTACTATTTCATCTGCTTTCAGACTGAGACATTCATCTAACAATATTCAAGTTAAAATATAGACCAGTATCAAGAACAAAATTTGACAAGACAATTTTTTAAAAATACTGAGGAAATTGGAGATTTTCATCACAAAATAATCAATGTCAAGGACGCTAAATTGAAATTCACTGCTGCCAACAAAAGTAAAAAATAGAAAGAATTTAGCTAATTTTTTAAAATCTTTTCAAATATCTCATTGCGCGACAGACTAACTTCTTATCAAATTTCCTATATTATCGCTTGTTGGTTACCCCCCCCCCCTTTCCGTTGTTTTAAACTAAGTTTTAAGTCACAAACTATAAGCCAATGTTTCTTCAGTGAAATTATTTTCAGTTTAAGAGATGAAACAATATGACTCTGCAGTGCTAACAAATGCAGACAAATTGTGGTCAATCTTGTAAAAAGACATCACGTATCAATACGTCCTTTATTTTTGTACACCGAATACACCAAAATAGTGGCTATTTATAGTTTTACCTGCCATGAATGAAAACCTCCAATAGAAACATGCGCAGTCAATTTATCTTAAAATATCAGAAAAATCCGACCTCAAATTCTAAATACAGATGTTTGTATTTGTATAAACAATGGACTTACTATATAAAATACACACTAAATATAGGTTTGAAGATATGTAAATACAAAAAAAAAGCCATAATCTATTTTGACCTTTGGCTAGCAAAAAGGAAGCCAATCATTTTGGAAAAAGCCAATGATTTCAGAAGCATGACCTATATATTATCTGTTCGTCTCTTCGTTTTTGTTGAGCATGAAATCCAATTGGTGAGACGCCTGTCTACCTCTCTGTGCTGAGATAATTGTTTGTTCTCTTTCAAGTGCTTGCTGTGTGCAGCGATTCTCAATGATCCATTTTCAGAGCTGTAAAATCAATCAATACAAGTTTCATTATCCTCTCAATATGAAGTTGTTATTTGTCTTTTTATCTTTTTTTGTATTCAACAAACGTTCATTCAGTTAGTTTATCTTGACGTTTAACATTATAACAACATGATGTGTATCTGTGTGTGGTGTGAGTCTAGATTTGTATGTAAGTTTGTGGCCATCATGTGAGAATGTCAGTGTGGCAAAAGGTTTACTTACAGTCAGTTTGACAAATATTTCTATTTACTGAGACCCAACAGACACTATTGTTCTGTCCATCCACAGACCTTTGAAAGATGTTTATATTGTTACGAATGAACAGTGACAGGTAGAGGTCACTATGTGTGACCCCGGCGAGATGACACAGCACCGAGTGTTATCTGGAATCTATGCATGTAAACAAAGTCAGGATGGGACGTGCCTCACGTGTTGTTCCAGAGGACGAACAGATTTACGAAGGGGGGCATTGTGACAAATGAACAGTGACAGTTAGAGGTCACTACGTGTGACCTCGGCGAGATGACACTGCAGCAGGCATCCTCTGGAATCGACATGTATAAACAACAACAGGATGTGATGTTTCCTCCCATGTTGTTCCAGAGGGTACTAGCAGTGTTTTTGCAACAATAGACAAGCGATTAGGGACTCTTTATAAACCAGAGAGTTCATGTGAAAAGGGTCAGTACAGTCGTCGATACTGTTCTCTACTGTGCGAGACAGTAGAAGAGAGTGGACTTGAGCCCCATGTTACAGTGACGAATTGTTATAGTTATAATTCAATAAAGTTATATAAAGCTGAAAGTTGAGTCGTCAAGTTCTTTGCAGTGTTTCTTTTATTTGTGTGCCTAGTACATTTAGCCAGAAAATCAGAAATACGTAACAATTGGTGTCAGAAGTGGGATGTTTTCTGGCTGAAATGTCTTCGAGGAAACTACTTAACCAGCTGTTGGTCAAAGAATTAAGGCAAGAACTTCGTGAGAGAGGTCTGCAGCTCAATGGTAACAAAGAAACACTAACAGAATGCCTAAGACAGGCCCTTATTGAGGAAGATCAAGATCCAGATGAATACATATTTGAATTAAACCCAGATATGACAGAGATCCTGTGTAACATGCAGGGCCAGATGGACTTAATGAAGGAGAGCTTCAAGAAAATAAACGCCATGAATGAAAAAGTAAATGAACAGATGAGCTCTATGAACGAGAAGATTGACCAGAGAGTCAACACTGTGGAAAAAGAAATGGAAGAGATAAGGACTCATGTCCAAGAACAACTGAGTAAGGAACGGGGTACTAGAACAAAAACATTAGTGCCCGAAATCTCTGGGAAGATAAAGCCGCCTGTGTTTGATGGATCCATCTCATGGACTGTTTACAAAAGACAGTTTGAGGCAGCGGCCAAGGTTAATAACTGGAACACTGAAGAAGAGAAAGCGACTGCTCTGGTGTTAGCTTTAAGAGGGAAGGCAGCAGAACTGCTTCAGTCAATAACAAATCAACAAGATTACGCTGCCATTGTTACGGAGACGAACATTTACAAGAAGTTTATAGAGTTCAGTTGAAAACCCGACAACAACGCTCCGGTGAAACCTTGCAAGAGCTAGAGGCGGACATAGAACGTCTTGCTCATTTGGCATATCCAACAGCAGCACAAGACTTTCTGGACGTCATTATCACTGATGCATTCATTGATGCTATTCGAGATCCAGAACTGAAGAAGGCAATAAGAATCAGTGGTAAGCGCAAATCCAGCGAAGCTCTGGTCTACGCCCTCTCCTATGAAGCCGCCAAAGACGCCTCTAAGAATATCCATCATGGGCGTATGCTGGAAGTCCAAGAAGAAGATCTTACACAACTTCTCAGAAGGGTAACTGAAGTGCTAGAAGAACGCAGACCAAATAAGAAGCAAGAAGGACAGAATAGAACCAGTGTACGTTGTTGGAATTGTGGAGAACCTGGCCATCTACAAAGGAACTGCACGAGAAGATTTCCCCGACAAACAGAGTATCAGCACAGACCGGAGACAGATGCAAGGTCAGGTGCTCATGTCTACCAGGGAAACTAACTTTCGCCGGTTTTATGGGGCAAAAATCGGCGATCAAGAACATGACAGCCCCTGCAACTATAATTCCAGTCGCTGTGTTAGGGAAGAATAAAAGTCTGTACATCAATGGTAGAATTGGATCTCGAAATTACCGTTTTCTTCTAGATACTGGTGCCTCACGTTCAGTCATTCGTCCAGACATTGTCAAAAAGAACGAAATCAAGAGAGTGAACTCTTACTCCTTGAAGACGGCCAGTGGAGAGATGATGCCTATACATGGACTGACAAATATAAACTTTGAGCTCGGGCATCAGTCATTTATACATGAATTTCTGATCGCTAACATTACGGATGACTGTATTATTGGGCTCGATTTTATGCAGAAATGTGAATTCTCTCTGAACATCGGAGGTGGTACTTTGAAATGTGGTGATGTTGAGATTCCCTTGCTCGGGGATGAAGATGAAGAGAATGGTCAAATAAGAAGAATCCTTTTAACAGAAGATACAAGTTTGCCAGCTCAGTCTGAAGCAATTATCTGGGGAAAGTTAGAGCATGGTCAAACTGCAACGATGACGGCGATAGTGGAAGGCATTGAAAATGACAACAGCGGAATGGCAGTAGGAAAAACATTGGTCCTTGTCGGAAAAGATCAAAAGGTGCCTGTCAGAATCATGAACCTCGGCCTACAGGAGAGACATCTAGAGAAAGACAGCCCCATCGCAATATGTAATACTCTTGACCTGATCAGAAACTGTAATAATGATATCACGATCGTTAATTCCACCAAACCTTTCAATCCACAAATTACCAAGCTCCTGACAGAAATGAAAGTGAATTTATCAGATGAGCAGTACAGCAAAGCGGAACAGTTGATCATTGAGTTTGAAGATATTGCTATAACCCTAGTGGCGGACTGAAAGGGTTAATGTTTGTGCGGCCTACTGACACACATGATTCAGGCCAATCACACAGGTCAAGGGCTGGTGAACAAGGGACATTACTACTAATGCACGCAATATGACCAATGTTATGGTCATGTGACCACAAAGCCTTTACAGACGAGAGACAGTGTGTTAGAAAGGACAGTAGAGTCCAGGACAGCAAGCAGAAAGGACTGTGTGCTACGAAGTGAGTCCTCGAAAATGTAGCTGTACGAGCTAGAGAGACTTGTGATTAGTTAGGCAGTTCTGTAGTGTAGCAAAGCATTTGAAGTTACCGTAGCCAATTGTGTTTATTGGCTGTTGTTGATGTAATTGTAAATAAACCGCCACTTTGTTTATTGAAGCTCTTGTTGTCAAGTTGATGTTTTAGACGTGTTGTGCTGTTGGGCAGTGTTTGCAGAAGGCCTGATAGAGAAGATCGTAACACTGGTGTCTTGAAGTGGGATTTCTTATGGCTTCTGTGAAACTGCTTGCTGAACTTGATCTAAAAGAATTGAAACAAGAGCTTCGATGTCGTGGACTGAAATGCTTTGAAAGAAACCATGAAACTCTTAAAGAACGCCTTCGACAAGCCTTGCTGGACGATGGTGAAGATCCGGGCACCTACCTGTTCGAGTTAGAACCCGATGTTGTAGAGCTCTTGATCACCTTTCAAGAACAGATGTTGGCTGGCTTCCAGAAGGTGATCAACGGTGACATTCAGAAAGAGACCTGTGCCAAAGTAGACCAGATAGGTACCAGTACATCGCTGAACAAGACTGATGAAACGTTTGATACCGTGATGAACAAGACTGACGACCAGATGGCTACCATGTCAAGAGGTATAAACAATCCGTTACTCAACGGAGAAGCTGTTGATGGTAGCGCTGTCTATGACTGTGATAGCGAGCCGTGCAAGCTTGGCTCCTACGACAAGAATCCTGACATTTGTTGTGACAGCGCTGAGCACAGATCTGATCAAGTCAACGTGATTCCTGCCAGTACCCAGGCGTTCAGCAAGTACTGTACTGACAGGGCCGCCTGGCAGGGAGAGTACGAGCACCGGAAGTCTTGCCAACAAAGTCTTGACCAAACCGACGTTTGTCCTGATACCAGTATCAGCAAGAGAAGCGCTGATGGTGGTGCAGCAGATGGACTTGTACACACAGTACGTTACCCACGTGCCCCACAGACATGTCTTCCAGACACGCTTGAAGATTTTGCCGTGTCTGACAACCGGGCCTCCGGGGGGCCTACGGCGCATCGAGAAAGCCTGCTGAAGCAACGTGTAAGACCAACGGTCTTGATGCCCACTGCCATGACATCAAGTGCTCCGCTACTAGCCACGAGGCTGCGATCGGCGGCGACTGACGGAAAGACCAGGGAAAATGCACGACGTCCTCTCAACCAAAGTAAGACCAACTGGTGCAGGAGAAAAAGACATACACAGGCAGCAATGCATATGACCCCATCGAGATGGCAATACAGGCCCACTGCCATTCCCACTGTTAGACCCCCACCTGCGTCGATACAACTCCAACGCCCATGTCGTGAGGTAGATTTTGTCCGGGACGGACAAATCTGAGAAGGGGGCAATGCTATAACCCTAGTGGCGGACTGAAAGGGTTAATGTTTGTGCGGCCTACTGACACACATGATTCAGGCCAATCACACAGGTCAAGGGCTGGTGAACAAGGGACATTACTACTAATGCACGCAATATGACCAATGTTATGGTCATGTGACCACAAAGCCTATACAGACGAGAGACAGTGTGTTAGAAAGGACAGTAGAGTCCAGGACAGCAAGCAGAAAGGACTGTGTGCTACGAAGTGAGTCCTCGAAAATGTAGCTGTACGAGCTAGAGAGACTTGTGATTAGTTAGGCAGTTCTGTAGTGTAGCAAAGCATTTGAAGTTACCGTAGCCAATTGTGTTTATTGGCTGTTGTTGATGTAATTGTAAATAAACCGCCACTTTGTTTATTGAAGCTCTTGTTGTCAAGTTGATGTTTTAGACGTGTTGTGCTGTTGGGCAGTGTTTGCAGAAGGCCTGATAGAGAAGATCGTAACAATATTCTGCCATCTGATGAAACAGACTGCGGACGGACAAACATGGTACAACATCGAATAGACACTGGAAACACCAGACCGATTCGACAGCCACCACGTCGCTTGCCGCTAGCAAAGCAACAAGAAGCTATGGACATGATAGAGGGCATGACGCAGCAAGGAATCATTGAGCCCTCAAATAGTCCTTGGTGTTCGCCTATTGTCTTAGTAAAGAAGAAGGATGGATCTATGCGATTTTGTGTAGATTACAGAGCTCTGAATGAAGTCACACATAAAGATAGTTATCCACTTCCTAGAATCGACGATACTTTGGACACGCTTGCAGGGTCCCAGGTATTTTCTACTCTCGACCTAAAGAGTGGGTATTGGCAAGTTGAAATGCATCCCAATGATAGAGAGAAAACCGCCTTCTCTGCTGGCAATGGCCTCTGGCAATTTACTGTGATGCCATTCGGTCTCTGCAACGCACCAGCCACCTTTGAACGATTGATGGAGAGGGTTTTACGAGGACTTCATTGGACTACATGCCTTGTTTACCTTGATGACATTATTGTCATTGGCAAAACGTTTGAAGAGCACCTTGCAAATCTGAAGGAAGTATTTCAACGGATAAGAAGTGCGGGAATGAGACTCAGCCCAAAGAAGTGTTCCTTATTCAGGAAAAACGTTAAGTACCTTGGTCACATTGTGTCAAATGACGGAGTCAGCACTGACCCTGACAAAGTTGAGGCAGTGAAACGATGGCCTACGCCAAGTAATATCCATGAGCTGAGAAGTTTCTTGGGACTCTGTACATACTACCGACGTTTCGTGCCAAATTTCTCAAACATCTGTAAGGTCCTTCATCAACTGACAGAGCAAAAGAGGCCATTTATTTGGACATCTGAATGTCAAGAAGCTTTCGAGAGGCTGAAAAACACACTATCCTCATCACCAGTATTGGCCTACCCCATTCCAGGGAAGACATTCATACTCGACACAGATGCAAGCAACACTGGAATAGGCGCAGTCTTGTCCCAAAAGGTGGATGAAACTGAACGAGTCATCGCATACTTCAGTCGAAGCCTATCGAGAGCTGAAAGGAACTACTGTGTGACGAGACGTGAATTGCTGGCTGCTGTGGATGCAATAAAACATTTCCACAAGTACCTATACGGGCAGAAATTTATCTTAAGGTCAGATCACGCAGCTCTGCAATGGTTGCTTTCGTTTAAGAGCCCTGAAGGTCAGGTGGCAAGGTGGATCGAACGTCTTCAAACCTATGAATTTGAAACTAAGCACCGAAAAGGGCAAATTCACCAGAATGCTGATGCACTGTCTCGACGACCCTGCAAAGCAGAATGTAAGCACTGCAAGAAGGCTGAAGAAAAGGAGGTAGCTGTCAATTGTCTTCGGCTCGGAGTAGATGTTTCCGGACCCTGGTGTGATAAAAGGATTCGAGAGGACCAAATGCAAGATGAAGATCTGGCTCCCATTCTTCTATGGAAAGAAGATGGACAACGGCCAGATTGGAAAGACATCTCTGAGAAGGGGGTAGCCACCAAGGCGTACTGGGCTCAGTGGGACTCGCTGACGTTGGTCAATGGTGTCATCAAAAGAGTTTGGGAATCTGCTGATGGAACATCCAATCGCCTTCAGCTGATGTTACCGAAGGTGAGAGTTGCTGAAGTACTGAAAGAGATGCATAATGGCGCTAGCGGATCTCATCTTGGTGTCAATAAGACTCTGGAAAAGGTTCGTCAGCGGTTCTACTGGTTCAGATATAGAGAGGATGTAGAGGAATGGTGTCGAAGGTGCGACATATGTGCGGCAGCAAAAGGCCCTCGACGCAAAACTAGGGGTCTTTTGCAACAGTATAATGTTGGTGTTCCATTCGAGAGGATCGCAATAGATGTAGCAGGCCCATTTCCTGAAACCAAGAAAGGAAACAAATACATCTTGGTAGTCATGGACTATTTCAGCAAATGGCCAGAAGCTTATGCCATACCAAATCAAGAAGCTATCACAGTGGCCGAAACACTCGTGGATAACTGGATCAGTCGCTTTGGTGTACCTAATGAGTTGCACTCTGACCAGGGCAGGAACTTCGAGTCCAAAGTTTTTCAGGAGATGTGCAAGACACTTGGCATCGAAAAGACTCACACGACAGCTCTCCACCCGCAATCTGATGGGATGGTGGAGCGATTCAACAGAACCCTAGAACAACATCTGTCTAAGGTTACTGATGACCGACAAGACGACTGGGACACCCATATCCCCATGTTCCTCATGTCATACAGAGGATCCGTTCATAGCACCACAGGATATACCCCAGCGAAGATGTTATTTGGTCGTGAGCTTCGTCTACCATGTGACCTGTTATTTGGGATTCCGAGAGATACGCCAGTGTCTTCAACTGAATATGTCACCAATCTCCGAAGACGATTGGAGAATGCTCATGTATTGGCCCGCAGAAACATCAAGACCAACAGTGACCTGATGAAAACGAGGTATGACAAACGGGCCAATACGTCGGGGTTCCATGAGAATGATCTAGTGTGGCTCTATAACCCACAGAGACGAAAAGGCAGATCCCCGAAACTCCAAAGAGACTGGGAAGGTCCATACCGTGTCGTAAAAAGAATAAACGACGTGGTCTACCGGATACAGAAAAGTCCACGGTCCAAGCTGAAGGTTGTCCACGTTGACCGACTCCATCAGTACCGTGGTGAAATAGAATCTGTTCGGGACGAACAGATCTAAGAAGGGGGCAGTGTTACGAATGAACAGTGACAGGTAGAGGTCACTATGTGTGACCCCGGCGAGATGACACAGCACCGAGTGTTATCTGGAATCTATGCATGTAAACAAAGTCAGGATGGGACGTGCCTCACGTGTTGTTCCAGAGGACGAACAGATTTACGAAGGGGGGCATTGTGACAAATGAACAGTGACAGTTAGAGGTCACTACGTGTGACCTCGGCGAGATGACACTGCAGCAGGCATCCTCTGGAATCGACATGTATAAACAACAACAGGATGTGATGTTTCCTCCCATGTTGTTCCAGAGGGTACTAGCAGTGTTTTTGCAACAATAGACAAGCGATTAGGGACTCTTTATAAACCAGAGAGTTCATGTGAAAAGGGTCAGTACAGTCGTCGATACTGTTCTCTACTGTGCGAGACAGTAGAAGAGAGTGGACTTGAGCCCCATGTTACAGTGACGAATTGTTATAGTTATAATTCAATAAAGTTATATAAAGCTGAAAGTTGAGTCGTCAAGTTCTTTGCAGTGTTTCTTTTATTTGTGTGCCTAGTACATTTAGCCAGAAAATCAGAAATACGTAACAATATGTACTCAAAAATTATTGATACCTATCTTATAGTATAAATTACAGACGTTACTTCACAACTCACAAGAGGAGATAATAACGTCCTACGCATTTTATGTGTCAATCTAGTCATGCATGTTAATCAGTGACTTAAACTCTGCTAAGTCGTTTGTTTCCCTGGCTGATTCAGGCAACCCATTCTATTCTCAAATGGTAATAGGGAAGAAGGAGCACTTCTACGATTTTGTCCTACCATATGGAATTAGAAATGTGCCACGCTAGTATGACGTAGGGACACGCGTAAGACGTAATTATTTCCTATTTGAAGTAACGTCTGTATTTTATATGGTAGGATAATTATGGTTTACTGTTTTATGTATTGTTGCTACTTTATTTTTTATTCTTCTGTCCTGAAGTGTCTCTAAGTTTAGTGATTTTACTAATGGAGTTATTCTAATTCAATGTAAATATTCGTTTGTTATAAATCTTTTTGCATTTTTTTTTCTTCTAGTTTCTTTGTTTTCTTGAGTTGAGGGGTCCCTAATAGAGGGTCACAAATTATATATTATTATTAAAAAGCTATTTTCATTTTGAAACATTTGAGATAGGACTAGAAGTTAGATTTAAAAAGTGTGTTATGCACTTACCCCATAGGCCTACATTTTTCATACAGAACTAGAATCTAGTTCTTTCTAGAAATTAATTTTATTTTACTTTACTTTCGCCCCTTTTCTTTTTGAAATCTTTTTCTCATTTTCGTATTTGTAGAACACGTTAAAGATGTATCCTTGGTTCTAAACTTAATAAATAGCGCAATGATAGAAGATGACTGACTGTTCGTGTGGTGTGCGCTCTGAACTTTTGTCTCGATGGTCCAGGGTTCGAACCTGCCCGCAACGATCCCCCGTCGAGGTTTGGGCTAGAATGTAATCATGTTCTATTCTGATGGAACGCCCGAAACATGAGAACCAAAAAGTTTGAGAAGTAAATGTCTTAGAGGGCGCACTGCACATCGCATTGATTGAGATTTAGAAGTAATTACTTTATACAAAAATATCACATACTGAATAGTTGTTGTTATAACTTTTGTTGTATATTTCAAACATATTACAACATTTAAATTTTATACTGAATCATTGACATGTTTACAAAATGTGCTTATAGCTCAATCTCTTTGAATGTCATTCTTTCTGTTTCTTAGCCAATCCGTGTCCTTCTCACAGACAGACTTTCTCCATTCTGAAGACATTTCCAAACATACGTGACAATAAAAGTGTTTTCTTCATCAAAGAGCTCACGCCACACATAACACACATCCACACTCTCACACACACACAGGCTCCAGCACCACGCACAAGTTGTACAGCGTTCACAATCTCCTCCTAGAAGTTGCTAACTTTATCAAAGCTAAATTTCAGCCCATGTGCTATGTTTGACTTCGCGGGTCGGAGTCTGACCCTCTGAAAACACCGTAAATGGATGCATAGAGGTTCACTCAGGAGTGCAAAGGAGGGGAACGAAGGAAAGAGAGAGGGAGAGAAAAAAAATGAAGATTCGGGGGAGAAAGTTAAAAGCTGTCTTTTCAGTACGCACCTCCCAGCTGGCCTTGTCACCGGAACTACGTCATCAAGATCTGATTGAGTGCAGGGCTCTGATTAAACTTGGTTTTATGCCGCTTGTGGAACGTCACTGGCTGTCTCTTATGTGCCGGACAAGCTGAAGATTTTCATTTTTGAGTTGATCCAAACTGTTGCTGTGTACATCACAGACACCTGGTGTACATAGACCCTGGCCATTACATGTGTCATTAGCTCACTTCTCTACAGCCGAAATGTCATCAAGATTCTAAATGTTTTATACATTTTCAAATCTTTCAGGGATGTCATTCAACTTGATGGTTTGGTTTACGAGTTAAAATTCCTTCATTCTTCAATGAAAACTTGAACAAGAAAAACTTTTATTCTTTATTGAAACAAATAGTTCTGTGTTCTGAGTGTCTTTACGTGTGATTTTAAAATTTAATGGAAGGTCATAGTGCTTTTATTTCTCTATCGGCGTTTGATTACGAAAATATATACAATATAGATCTTTTTTTTTCTGTTTTAAAGTTAATATATAATCTAAATGATACAACCTGATTGCTTACTTTCTGGTATAAATAAAAAGACAGTGTTAATTATTAGAAATACATTTTGGACGATTTAAAAGAGTTACGCTAGTTATAAAAGCAGAATACTATTTCCTATCGATATAGTTCCGATTTCATTTTTCAAAAGGTATGTTGTATATATATTAATTATAGATTAAGATTTACACACACACACACACACACATATATATATATATAGAGAGAGAGACAGACAGACAGACAGACAGGATAGATAGATAGTAGGCCTATCACTTGTGTGAAATAGTTTGACGAAATAGTCAGGTAACTAATAGTTTCTTGAACTTCATGTTTCTCACGTGTATTTCCATTCATCTAGTCTAGTAAGATATGAGAAGATAAGTTATTATTATAATAAGATATGAGAAGAAAAGATACTCTATAATAAGATATGAGAGGATAAGTTATTATTATAATAAGATATGAGAAGATAAGTTATTATTATAATAAGATATGAGAAGAAAAGATACTATTATAATAAGATATGAGAGGATAAGTTATTATTATAATAAGATATGAGAAGATAAGTTATTATTATAATAAGATATGAAAAGATAAGTTATTATTAAAATAAGATATGAGAAGATAAGATACTACTATATTAACACTAAAGCAATGAGAAGAGATTCCTAACAAAATGTAAAGTTGGAGAGCGCTAGTTTTAATTGTTAGCAACTTCATTTAAAGCAAGATTTGACTATGTCCCCGGAGACACTTCCTGACCATACTAACAGCTCCCAACTAATAGATTAGTTATTAGTTAATCAGACGAGATTGCTGCGGGGAATGCGCAAGACCAGATTTTATAGCTGTCCTTGACGTCATTGTATTCACGCAGGCCGTCTGCTTAGGTAATTGAATGTGCCCAACATTGGCTTTTTCACCTCTATTTTATAATAGCCGTAGCAGATGAACCCAATAGTTAAATAATAGCAATTTATATGTCAAAACAAGCAAAATATATTTTTAAAAAATAAAGCTTATTTAAAGGAGAATAACTCTGACCTTAAAACTATAAGTACCAATGATGTACAGGTTGTTTCCCTTATTCGATATCAGACAAAATCATTAATTACCAATAATTAATTTGCTAATTGAGTATTTTTGTTCATTTATTGATATTTTGTTAGATAAAATAAATAAATGTTTCAAGTATCAACTTCATCGGAGAATGCGTAAGGAAGAAATAGCGTCAACAATTATTTAAGGGGACTAAACCCAACATGTTTAGCCATAGCTGTGAAATAACGTGTACACATTTTTTTTCCAGATAGACATATTCACAGACAAACAGACAGACTGACCTATTGAGTTGATATAAGCTTTGTACAAAAAATGTTTATTGCACATGTAAAGTGTACACTATTTTGGGGGTCCTAACATCAGAGAGCGGTGTTTGTATGTCTAATTATGAGTTAGATTTCGACTGATTTAAAATGTATACTTTTTACAATTCCTCTTCGAAGCTTGAAACTTCTTCATTTAGTTGTAAACCAAAACCTGGGCGGTCACGGTTCTCGAAAACGGCTCTAAAGATGTTCTCTTAGAAATTCGACAGTTGATGTATATCTTTGAGGAAAAAGTTACTAGCTAAAGGACCACACTCACTGGGAAAACTCTAGTTTGACCGTTATAATTTTTCGAAATAATAGTAAATTTGGTGTAAACAATCTACCTTGTATGTCAGCGGGTATCCCCTGCATGTAAGCTCTGTTCGTTAAAGAGTTTAATAACAAGACGTAAAGGAACAGTTTGTCGTGTAAGTCTGGCTCTATATGACTCTATAGGCTGAGCATTAGAATGTTACAATTTCTTAGATTTATACATTAACAACCAGGATTTTTATCGTGGCCCCCCCCCCATCACTTGCCCCGCCACTGACCTTCATTATACAACTTAAAATAATATTTAAAATAAACAAAAACATTTTAGGTCTAGTTGGGTATCTACTACAGTTTATAATATTCCAATGATAGGTCTTTACATTTAGACTTCCTTCTAGACTTAGAAGACGATGCGTACAATTGATCCTGAACATTATTTTGTTTCACTTTATAGTCCATGGAGCCTTACCCGAAAAAGTGACACAGTCCTTTCAAAGCCGATGTAGGATCTAGGTCTAGATCAGTTTTTACTTTTAAAAAATTATAATCGTATTTGCTAATATGAACTATTACACTGGTGTTGTAATAAATGTTCTTACGTCAAAGAAATGGTCGACATTCATTTGCTTGATTTCTTTTCGCTACATTTCGTTTTGTCGACCTAAATTTAATTTGAACTGTATCGCGATTTTATTGACAAAATGTCCGATCTACCTTATTTTAACGTTATTTTCACCCCTTGAGGGATGCATAAATTACTGGAACATGACTGTGGATTAAATGATTAAATGTCACATGCAGACGTACAGATGAAAAACGTAAATAGTCTGCACGATCACGTGATCAAACTTCTCCGAGCTAAAGTGCATTCAGTTCTGTGACAGAAAGTGGAAATTCATGTTCACCAAGAGTTTATAATAGACACAGACAGTGTTTCAACAAGTCTCTTATGTTTGGATTGTAACAAGAAGTTTTTTTTAACAATATACTGTTTTTTAAAACACAGCTTATATTAAGTGTATTTGTACAGTAAGTATGTAGAAAGAAGAGGGTATCTGAGTGAAGGTTACTGTAATAGCTTTTTTAAATGTATCTAGAACTCGAGGGCTCAAGCCTCCTCAAGCTAAAACACTAACCGCTGTGCCAGCGAAGTGCTTATGAAAAAAGAAGGCTGCATAGCTATCTATTAGTTTCAAACTTTTAAGCGACAAAGTATAGAGGGGACTAATTCGCCACACCAGTCAAGTACAATTACCAAACAAAATAATTACCGGTAATTAATGAATAGGCAAATATTTTTTTTATTGATTTTTGTTTTGTTATGTACATGAAATAATTGGGCAAGGTTTCAACTTGATCCGAGATTGGGTGTGGGAGAAAAGTTGATATAAAGCTTTGTGTCTTGTCCTACAATCTTTTTGAACCATTTCCTCGTTTAGCCTCGTCTAGAGTCGCACAAGTAATCAAGCACTATGTCTCAGCATCCTCAAATATATTTTCAAATATTGATGTGCATCAAGATGTTTCATGAGCAGAAGTGATATTATTCAGTGCTGCCTCATGTTTTACTGCCACAGTAACTGAGATATTCACCTATAAATAATACAAATTAAAGAATAAAAAAAACTAATCACACTGTGTGTGGTTACACACCAACCGGATTCATTTGTTTTAGAGGTGGGGAGGGGGCAGTTAGGAAGAACAATCGCACGTGATGTTTTGCCAAATGTTTCACTCAATGCAAAGAAACAAAACACAGCCAGACAAAAAATTGTCGACTAGACGAAAAAAAGAAAATTGAAATGTCTATTTTGTAGTTTTCTACAAACTATAATCTTGGATTATCAGACTGAATGGAACTGATGAATTTTCTAGGATACGGCTCTAAGTGATTGTCTGCATGGAACGAAGCATTTCATTTACGCCTTCAAATTTAACGTCATGTTTGTGTTTTATTGGAGATATAATTCCGTTTTGTAAAAACAAATATGTGTGTACTTGTAACCAATCACTTTGTGTTCAGCAAGAGATCCATCACTCTGATTTTAATTATAACGTATGTCAACAATTAGGGCTGCGTAGCCACTGGATATACTACATTGCTCATTCATCTTCGGACTCAAAGACAATCCTTATTATGTCAACAATTAAAGATACAATAATAAAGTAAGTTTGTTTTACATTCAAACTATTAGGCGGCCTCTGTGGGTCAGTAGTACTCACTAGTCTCGATGCAGACAATTACGAAAAGACCTATATCGTATATGCTCAGTACAGTACCTTTTTCTTGTTGTTTTAAAGTTTATAAGAATATGTTTATAATGTGAATTCTTAATGTGAAGTAAAAAATAAATAAATGAATTCATTTGAAAGTCCACACCTGTGATCCATTTATTTACACGTAGTGAATTTTTTTATCATTCATTAATTTGACAATACTACAAGATGACCTGCGTGTCACAGAACACAATACTACAAGATGACTTGTGTGTCACAGAACACAATACTACAAGATGACCTGTGTGTCACAGAACACAATACTACAAGATGGCCTGTGTGTCACAGAACACAATACTACAAGATGACCTGTGTGTCACAGAACACAATACTACAAGATGACCTGTGTGTCACAGAACACAATACTACAAGATGACCTGTGTGTCACAGAACACAATACTACAAGATGACCTGTGTGTCACAGAACACAATACTACAAGATGACTTGTGTGTCACAGAACACAATACTACAAGATGACCTGTGTGTCACAGAACACAATACTACAAGATGGCCTGTGTGTCACAGAACACAATACTACAAGATGACCTGTGTGTCACAGAACACAATACTACAAGATGACCTGTGTGTCACAGAACACAATACTACAAGATGACCTGTGTGTCACAGAACACAATACTACAAGATGGCCTGTGTGTCACAGAACACAATACTACAAGATGGCCTGTGTGTCACAGAACACAATACTACAAGATGACCTGTGTGTCACAGAACACAATACTACAAGATGACCTGTGTGTCACAGAACACAATACTACAAGATGACCTGTGTGTTACAGAACACAATACTACAAGATGACCTGTGTGTCACAGAACACAATACTACAAGATGACCTGTGTGTCACAGAACACAATACTACAAGATGACCTGTGTGTCACAGAACACAATACTACAAGATGACCTGTGTGTCACAGAACACAATACTACAAGATGACTTGTGTGTCACAGAACACAATACTACAAGATGACCTGTGTGTCACAGAACACAGAGTGTTTTAAATATGGACAGAGTTCGCTTTCAGAAATTCTAAAAAAGTGTTAGACTAGTCACAAGGAAGAGGGAAAACAATTTTTGCGTCTTAGCTTTTTACTTTTTTATCCAACAAACGGACAAACATTTAAAGAAAACAGCAAAAAGCTTAAAAACAAAGAATTGTTCCTTATAGGATGTCACTAAAAAAAAATAGCATCACTATATTTACACATGGAATCAGACGGTAGTAGATTATTACTTTGCTATTAAAATGAATACAGTTGACTTTGTTATCTTCATACCAGTGTTAGTTCTATGATTTCATTGATACCAGTACCAGTTCTATGATTTCCTTGATACCTGTATTAGTTCTATGATATCCTTGATACCAGTACCAGTTCTATGATTTCCTTGATACCAGTATTAGTTCTATGATTTCCTTGATACCAGTATTAGTTCTATGATTTCATTGATACCAGTATTAGTTCTATGATTTCCTTGATACCAGTATTAGTTCTATGACTCCTACCTGTGAGTTGAAGTCTTAGTTTCAAATGTGCTACCAAAAATAAATATTAACGTGAACCAAATTGTTTTGTTTCGTTTTCTCTTTGTTACTGATGTTCCACATTTTCATCTACAGAGTTAATGAGCGTGAAGGTATTGAGTCTGCTGTCACGAGGTTTTACACTAGGGCAAAGGAACAGGCGGGGATCAGAGCCAAGAGTCGTGTTTGAAGTTCAACCCTAATTGTATTGATTCACTGGTCCGAACTTCGGCACCGCTGCCAAAATCAAAGTGCGCAATTTATATTGTTTCGTCCACTGGAGTCAAACGTTCACTACTGGATATCTACCTGACAGACTTGACCAGCAGTAACGCATTCACTTCTGGATAGTTTTATTTATCTACCCAATAGAGTTAACCTGATTATGACGTCACCAATACCTAGCAACCGATTTTGTATCTTTCTCTTGACATCACTTGTTCTCTGCTGTACCAAACGAGGTAGGTTTGTGTGTGTTGTTTGTGGTGTGAATGTGCGTGTGTTTATGTGTGTGTGTGTGTGTGAGCTGTAAGTGATATGTTTGACGTTGGTCTAGACAAAGTGAGGATGAGTGTGCTAGTGATGAGGATGAACTGAGAGAACAGAATGGGGGGGGGGGTATGTGAATGAAACATGGATCAGTTCACAGTTGTATGTGACTAGCATTGAAATGAGACATTTGCTAACATGCTGGACGTCTCAGCCTGATAATCCTAGACTTTGGTTCAAGTCTCATCAAGAGAAAGAACTTTCAGCCAAGAAGACAGCGTTGCTTTAAAATGTCAACGAGCTTGTGTCTCACAACTTGACAAGTTGTTTTGTTGTTAATACAACAAAAGGTAAAGAACATTGTTGAATATAAATTGAATCTTCTTTGTATGAGTATCTTTTGTAGTTGGCATGTATAGCATGGGCGTAGCCAGGATTTTTTTTCGGGGGGGGGGGTTTGGGGGAGTGATTTTTTTTTCTCCCCCCCCCCCGCGAAAAAAATTATATGTATTTATGTGTGTGTGTGTGTACATAATCTTTATTACATTCTGACCCTTCATTCTTTCGTTAGACGTTTATTGTGCCCTAGAATAGGTTCTTCCATGATTAGTGGAAAAATTGTACATTCCCCGACATTACTAGCAAAGGGGTCTGGGGGAGCGCTAGGAGCTCCCCCAGCGCGGGGCGAAGCCCCGCCGCCAAGCACTATTTCTGGTATTGAAAGCAAACAAAATGCATATTCTGAGGTATCTACAGTGCATTTTCCTGCTATTAAAAAGTTCTATTTCAAAAACCTAATGTGCTATTCTTACTGACTTAGACCCTCCCGCGCCGTTTGGCGCATTTGCCATCAAGCTGTTTCCATAAAATTGTAGACTTCCCGCCATTACTAGCAAGGGGTCTGGGGGAGCGCTAGAAGCTCCCCAGCGCGGGGCGAAGCCCCTCCGCCAAGCACTACATCTGGTATTGAAAGCCAACAAAATGCATATCCTGAGGTATCTACAGTGCATTTTCCTGCTATTAAAAAGTTCTATTTCAAAAACCTAATGTGCTATTCTTACTGACTTAGACCCTCCCGCGCCGTTTGGCGCATTTGCCATCAAGCTGTTTCCATAAAATTGTAGACTTCCCGCCATTACTAGCAAGGGGTCTGGGGGAGCGCTAGAAGCTCCCCAGCGCGGGGCGAAGCCCCTCCGCCAAGCACTACATCTGGTATTGAAAGCCAACAAAATGCATATCCTGAGGTATCTACAGTGCATTTTCCTGCTATTAAAAAGTTCTATTTCAAAAACCTAATGTGCTATTCTTACTGACTTAGACCCTCCCACGCCGTTCGGAGCATTTGACGTCAATCTGTTTCCATAAAAATCTGTCACTGGTAATGTCTGAAGCCTCTTCCCACCTGCCATGAGGACCTCCATGAATGAGTGGCGTCAAGTTGTACTAGGATATCATTGCAACTCATCTTATGCGTAATTAATTTTGTCGGAGAACATGTCCCGCAAACCTCATGCGTCGTTCTCTCACAATCTAAGGGGTCGACTCCCAGTTCGGCATAGGATTTCCTTGATTTAGACCCGATCTCTATAACTGACTCCTAAAATCTGTCTTAGCCATCTTTGTTGAGCCACATTTAGTGTTTTTTCGATTTCGGTAGATGACATTCACTGCAGTTTATTAATGGAGCCCTGCTACTGGTAAAAATGTGTAAGCTCTCTTGAATACGCTCTTGGAATTAAGTGACTGTAGTTTGCTTTAGATTTTATATCGAAAAGAGAAGTTTTATCGTCAAAATCTTCTGTTAGGGGTTTTCCCCCTCAAAATGCTCTGTAGGGGAATCTTAAACTCAAAACCATCTGAAGGGGTTTCAAACTTTAAAAAAAAAGCCATCTGTAGAAGAAGGGTTTAAACTCAAAACCCCCGATTGGCTTGGCTACGCTCAAATAATTTTAGTGTGTAATTTGCTTTTTTTTTCATATTGAAGATGTATTTTGAGCACCAAACCCATCTGAATGGGAGTTTAAACTCAAAACCCCTTTCGGCAACGCTCATAGCATTTTGAGCGCATAATTTGCTTTTCCTTTTACACTGAAGATGTATTTTTTATCCTCAAACCCCCCTGGCGGGGGGTTTAAACTCAAAACCCCTTTGACTAAGCTCTTGGATTTTAGAGTGAGTAATTTTCTTTTATTTATATTCAAGAGGTACTTTTTAGCTTCAAACTCCACTGGAGTGGGGTTTAAACTCAAAACTGAGTCAAAACCCATTTAGCTACGCTCATAACATTTTGAGTGCTTAATTAGCTTTTTTTTATATTAAAGAGGGGGTTTATCGTAAATTTTAGAGGGGGTTTTTAAATCAAAATCTTCCTTAACTGTGCTTTTTCAACTAGGGGATTTTCGTTTGCTTTTTGTTTGTTTTGTTTTATAGAAGAGGGGGAGTTAATTGCAAAAACCCCAGCTAGGGGGTTTAAAACTCAAAACCCTGGTAGGGGGTTTTAAACTCAAAACCCCTAGTAGGGGTTTTTAAACTCGAACCCCTCTGGTAGGGGTTTTAAACTCGAACCCCCCTGGTAGGGGTTTTTATTTAAACTCGAACCCACCTGGTAGGGGGTTTTAAACTCGAACCCCCCTGGTAGGGGGTTTTAAACTCAAAACCCCTTTGGTTGTGCTGGGGCAAGGGATGGTTTAGTAATAAAATCTCACCTAAAATAAACAAAATCAAAGCAAAAAATCAGTCACTAAATTCCGACTCCCCCCCCCCCCCAAGGGGGGGGGGGATTTCATTTCGGGGGGGGGGTTTGAACCCCAAGAACCCCCCCTGGCTACGCCCATGATGTATAGGCTTATCTTTATTGTCTTAAGCACATACAGACTTATAAAGCAACATTTGAAATATATTTATAATCTACTAAATTAAAAATAAATATTAGTTTACAATTCAAAAGTGTATTGCATGCATGAATTTTCAACTCACGAAAAGAGTTTCAGAATTTATATTACAACTGAAGTCTTTTAAATGAATATTATTTATGGATGATATATAATCTGTAATGTCAAAATCAAGTGAATCTCATTATAATCAATGATGAGGAAGACTTTTGTGTAACACAGATGTACAAATCTTCCAACTTGAATGCGATATGAGCTCAAGAAAAGAATCTCGTCAACACAACGAAAGTGATTGAATCGAAACACAATGCATGATATAAACAAACACAATGTTTGATATAAACAAACACAATGCATGATATAAACAAACACAATGTATGATATAAACAAACACAATGTATGGTATAAACAAACACAATGTATGGTATAAACCAACACTATATATAATATAAACAAACACAATAACGTCTTCAAGTAGAATGCAATGTGTTAAAATGTATAACTTCTAAGAACGAGGTGCTGATTTAGCAAGAACCAAACTTTAACACCGAATCTCTTTTTAATCGCCTCTCATGCTTTGGAATATTTCTGGCAATCCAACGTTACCGGAAGCTACGCGAAAATAAAAACAATGTCTCCCTTGATCTAATCTAGAGTATTCTAGAGTCTTCTAGACTGTTAGATTTTAGTTTTTGAATTTCCGTTTAGCACTCGCCGTGTAAGCCGCTGAGTAATCCATGTCATGTGAAAATATCAATGCTTCACATCTATCCCCGGTGTTGGATTTACTTATAGGCAAACTAAAGCAATGACTTAGGGCCCCCGACAGAATGGAAGCCCACCACAAAAAATGTCACATTTGCTTTAATATATTATCAATCATTTTTTAAATCAAATGCCCACAATTTTGATACTTTTAAATATTGTTTGTAGTATTGTATAAAAGAAATAGAGCTATATCATATTTTCTTATATTCTAAACAAGTTGATTCCCCTTTGTAGTCCTCGAGTTGCTTTGCTACACTCAAGCATGCGCAGGACCTTTGTGACTGAGCCGAAGGACGAGAGAATATTTCTGATCTTTTTTTGTGTGTGTGCTTTATGGCTTAGTTGTGGAAATTATTAGGAAGACTGCAATTATTTAATTCACAATATTTTATTTTCAAAATCCTTATTATGGTTGTGCATAATTATTATAGTTGTTACAGTTATTGCCTGGAATAATGTTTCTATGATTGTATTTCAAAGGGGGAAAAAAAGATAATCATTTTCTAAATCTTCCAGTCAACATAGAAAACACAGAAAAAAATCCTTTAGCACTGAACTGGCATAGTTGAAAAATCAAAGAAGTTTTTTTTTTTTTGCAAATCAAGACAGATATTGTTTCTCAATTAAAAATATTGTTAAGAATGGATAGATTATTCGCTAGCTGAGAATGAATAGTTTATTCACTAGCTGAGAATGGATAGTTTATTCGCTAACTGAGAATGGATAGTTTATTCACTAGCTGAGAATGGATAGTTTATTCGCTAGCTGAGAATGTATAGTTTATTCACTAGCTGAGAATGGATAGTTTATTCACTAACTGAGAATGGATAGTTTATTCACTAGCTGAGAATGGATAGTTTATTCACTAACTGAGAATGGATAGTTTATTCACTAGCTGAGAATGGATAGTTTATTCACTAACTGAGAATGGATAGTTTATTCGCTAACTGAGAATGGATAGTTTATTCGCTAGCTGAGAATGAATAGTTTATTCACTAGCTGAGAATGGATAGTTTATTCACTAACTGAGAATGGATAGTTTATTCACTAGCTGAGAATGGATAGTTTATTCACTAACTGAGAATGGATAGTTTATTCACTAGCTGAGAATGGATAGTTTATTCACTAACTGAGAATGGATAGTTTATTCGCTAACTGAGAATGGATAGTTTATTCACTAACTGAGAATGGATAGTTTATTCACTAACTGAGAATGGATAGTTTATTCGTCAGCTACTGGTTTAGTTTCATGTTAACTCTTTTCAAATTCCTTTTATACACAAATATTAGCGATAGATATAGTGACTGTCGCAACAAATATGTACCTCGAAGTCAAGAACATATCAATAATAAATGCCAGGACTGAGAAAACGTTCTCGAACCCTTACTCTGACAGAACGAGATTTACCGTTCAGAGGAGACAAGGAAACACGGTGACTATTTCCTTGGATTACTCGAATTAAAAAAAAATTGATCATTTTCTAGCAAGCCATCTACACATTTGAGAATAGAGGATCGGGTCATATATCTTTTCTTTTGAAAATAATCTTCGAAGAATTTGTCAAAATTATGGCAAATTAAATTAGTGACTAAATTTTGGCTGATTTAAGAACTGCAGGCTACTTATTATATAGATTCTACTCCAGACTGCAGGCTACTTAATATATTGATTCTACTCCAGACTGCAGGGTACTTAATATATAGATTCTACTCCAGACTGCAGGGTACTTAATATATAGATTCTACTCCAGAATGCAGGGTACTTAATATATAGATTCTACTCCAGACTGCAGGGTACTTAATATATAGATTCTACTCCAGAATGCAGGGTACTTAATATATAGATTCTACTCCAGACTGCAGGGTACTTTATATATAGATTATATTCCAGACTGCATGGTACTTAATATATAGATTCTACTCCAGGCTGTAGGGTACTTTATATATAGATTCTACTCCAAACTGCAGGGTACTTTATATATAGATTCTACTCCAGGCTGCAGGGTACTTTATATATAGATTCTACTCCAGACTGCAGGGTACTTTATATATAGATTCTACTCCAGGCTGCAGGGTACTTTATATATAGAATATACTCCAGACTGCAGGGTACTTTATATATAGATTCTACTCCAGACTGCAGGGTACTTTATATATAGATTCTACTCCAGGCTGCAGGGTACTTTATATATAGATTTTACTCCAGACTGCAGGGTACTTTATATATAGATTCTACTCCAGGCTGCAGGGTACTTTATATATAGATTCTACTCCAGGCTGCAGGGTACTTTATATATAGATTCTACTCCAGGCTGTAGGGTACTTTATATATAGATTCTACTCCAGGCTGCAGGGTACTTTATATATAGATTTAAATCCAGACTGCAGGGTACTTTATATATAGATTCTACTCCAGGCTGCAGGGTACTTTATATATAGATTCTACTCCAGACTGCAGGGTACTTTATATATAGATTCTACTCCAGGCTGCAGGGTACTTTATATATAGATTCTACTCCAGACTGCAGGGTACTTTATATATAGATTCTACTCCAGGCTGCAGGGTACTTTATATATAGATTCTACTCCAGACTGCAGGGTACTTTATATATAGATTCTACTCCAGGCTGCAGGGTACTTTATATATAGATTCTACTCCAGACTGCAGGGTACTTTATATATAGATTCTACTCCAGGCTGCAGGGTACTTTATATATAGATTCTACTCCAGGCTGTAGGGTACTTTATATATAGATTCTACTCCAGACTGCAGGGTACTTTATATATAGATTCTACTCCAGGCTGCAGGGTACTTTATATATAGATTCTACTCCAGACTGCAGGGTACTTTATATATAGATTCTACTCCAGGCTGCAGGGTACTTTATATATAGATTCTACTCCAGACTGGTCCCATATTGACCATCTCACTGTTAGTGTAAGTCAAGTATGTTCTACCAGACGATAGGCTCCATATTGAACGTTTTCTTACTTTCCTAGAGTTGGAGAATTACTCAGGTAAATCCCTGCCTGATACTGAGCACAGCAAAGTACGAAATCTGATTTTAGTAAACCTGTAGGCCAGTTATGTCCATCAAATCTAAGAGTATGGAGGAAATGATGTTGAAGATTAAAAAGTATGTTGAACACATTCCATGTGCTAGTTATTCTCTTGTTGGTAGTGCAGCTATTGACTGCATTCAACTTTGTAAAGAATTGTTTTAAAAATATAATTTCTTGTAAAAGTTTATAATCAACATGTTTCTTAATTGCTCATTAGTTAAGTCCTCTAATTATTCGAAATTTATATTTAATACTGACATTCGATATCTGGAGCCCTCCTATCTCAAATAGCTTAGGGCCTTTAAAGTCTAAATCCGGCCCTGTTTATTGCCTGTTTCATTCACATCAAATAAAAATCAGTTATAACAGTTTTTAAGATATTAAAGTGTTTCATCAGCATTATAAATACGTTAGACCTAGCTAACTAATGTCTGAGACAAGACTGTCTAAGCTGTCCCATCCTAGCTAACTAATGTCTGAGACAAGACTGTCTAAGCTGTCCCATCCTACAGAAGAGGGCAATATAACATAACTATAATATGTAATAACATGTCAGATGTAAATCACGCGAGACATTAGCCAGGGAGCTAAACTTGATGACAGGAGCTTCTAAATCTTTATGATTCCTTGGGGACCCGTAGACTCGATGTAGTGGCCATCAACACGAGTTTTTACTAGCATACATTTATTTTTACACAAATAGTTTATACAATTCAATCGATTCTCTATTGATTCAATTATCTACAAAAATGAACAATCAGCAATATATCCAATGATTGCCTCAATTATCTACAAAAATGAACTATATAAATCAACAATATATCCAATGTATATCCATGTATCTACAAGTATTTCTTGTAAAGGTCTGTGTAACACTGTCACATCTTGCTCAGCTATTCATCACCGTAGTGCTCCCAATTGTTTGTAGGCTATTATTTCATCTTCCATCCATTGGTAAGACCTGCATAATTATGTTTAATTGCATAAATTTTGTAGTTACTTATAGTACATGCGGATTCTCATTTATTTATGTCATTGGTATTTTCTAACTATAGACTTAGATCTGTTAGTACTGTCGCGGTAACCTACTCTTAATGTTAGGGATCGGATCTCCACAAATTGACACAGTTGCTTTTAATTAGGCCTATATAACGAAAGAGAATCAGAAAGAATGAGAATATAAATGTACACAATTAGAGCAGGATTCAAGTAACACACTCATGGGCTAGCAATCCGCCTCCTTCACACTGTTCTGTATCTTCTCTGCTCTTGAGCAGAAACCGTTAACTCTAAACTCTACTTTGAACCTCTTTCGGGACTGTCCTGATCGATAAATTGGTGTGTTTTTTTTTTTTTTGTTTTTTTTGTTTTGGGGGGGGGGGGGAGTGCAGCGACATGCCGTCACAATATTTTTCAAAACTATCGACTCAAAACTTATTATTTAACACCTTTAAGGAATCAACAGACTACGGGGAAAAACGAATTTTTTTGGTATTGCTTCAGAAACTTATTTAATTCAAAAGACTTGAATTTTGTAATTAATATGTTTAGATCTCAGTAAATTTTGATCCGCTTAGCTGTGTTCACATAAAAAGAAAACATTGTGTTAATTGTAACAGGGAGGTCTCAGCATGGGCGTAGCCAGGGGGGGGTTCTTGGGGTTCAAACCCCCCCCGAAATGAAATCCCCCCCTTGGGGGGGGGGAGAGTCGGAATTGAGTGACTGATTTTTTGCTTTGATTTTGTTTATTTTAGGTGAGATTTTAATACTAAACCATCACTTGCCCTAGCACAATTAAAGGGGTTTTGAGTTTAAAACCCCCTACCAGGGGGGTTCGAGTTTAAAAACCCCTACCAGGGGGGTTCGAGTTTAAAACGCCTACCAGAGCGGTTCGAGTTTAAAAACCCCTACTAGGGGTTTTAAGTTTAAAACCCCCTACCAGGGGTTTTGAGTTTTTGCAGTTAACTCCCCCTCTTCTATAAAACAAAACAAAAAAAAAATGCAAACGAAAATCCCCTAATTCCAAGAGCACAGTTAAGAAAGATTTTGATTTTAAAACCCCGTCTAAAATTTACGATAAACCCCCTCTTTAATATAAAAAAAAGCTAATTACGTACTCAAAATGTTATGAGCGTAGCTAAATGGGTTTTGACTCAGTTTTGAGTTGAAGGTAAAAAATACCTCTTTTTGATAATAAAAAAAAAAGCAAATTATACACTAAAAATGTTATGAGTGTAGTCTATGGGGTTTTGAGTTTAAACTCCCCTCCATTGGAGTTTGAAGCTAAAAAGTACCTCTTCAATATAAAAAAAAGAAAATTACTCACTCTAAAATCTATGAGCGTAGTCAAAGGGGTTTTGAGTTTAAACCCCCCGCCATCTTCAGTGTAAGAAAAAAAGCAAATTACGCACTCAAAATGCTATGAGCGTTGCCGAAAGGGGTTTTGAGTTTAAACCCTCATTCAGAGGGGTTTGGTGCTAAATCGGGGGTTTTGAGTTTCTTCTACAGATGGCTTTTTTTTTAAAGTTTAAAACCCCTCTAGATGGTTTTGAGTCTAAGATCCCCCTACAGAGCATTTTGAGGTGGAAAACCCCTAACAGAAGATTTTGACGATAAAACTTCTCTTTTCGATATAAAATCTAAAGCAAACTTCAGTCACTTAATTCCAAGAGCGTATTCAAGAGAGGTTACACATTTTTACCAGTGGCAGGGCTCCATTAATAAACTGCAGTGAATAGTCATCTACCGAAATCGAAAAACACTAAATATAGCTCAACAAAGATGGCTAAGACAGATTTCAGGAGTCAGTTATAGAGATCCGATCTAAATCAAAGAAATCCTATGCCGAACTGGGAGTCGACCCCTTAGTAAGATTGTGAGAGAACGACGCATGAGGTTTGCGGGACATGTTCTCCGACAAAATGAATTACGCATAAGAAGAGTTGCAATGATATCCTAGTACAATTTGACGCCACTCATTCATGGAGGTCCTCATGGTAGGTGGGAAGAGGCTTCAGACATTACCAGTGACAGATTTTTATGGAAACTGCTTGACGTCAAATGCTCCGAACGGTGTGGGAGGGTCTAAGTCAGTAAGAATAGCACATTAGGTTTTTGAAATAAAACTTTTTAATAGCATTAAAATGGACTGTAGATACCTCAGAATATGCATTTTGTTGGCTTTCAATACCAGAAATAGTGCTTGGCGGCGGGGCTTCGCCCCGCGCTGGGGAGCTCCTGGCGCTCCCCCAGACCCCCTTGCTAGTAATGGCGGGGAGTCCACAATTTTATGGAAACAGCTTGATGGCAAATGCGCCGAACGACGAGGGAGGGTCTAAGTCACTAAGAATAGCACATTAGGTTTTTGAAATAGAACTTTTTAATAGCAGGAAAATGCACTGTAGATACCTCAGAATATGCATTTTGTTGGTTTTCAATATCAGAAATAGTGCTTGGCGGCGGGGCTTCGCCCCGCGCTGGGGAAGTCGTGGCGCTCCCCCAGACCCCTTTGCTAGTAATGTCGGGGAATCTACAATTTTTTCACTAACTCATGGAAGAACCTATTCTAGGGCACAATAAACGTCTTCCGAAAGAATGAAGGGTCAGAATGTAATAAAGATTATGTACACACACACACACACATAAATACATATGATTTTTTTTCCCGGGGGGGGGGAGAAAAAAATTCACCCCCCCCAAAACCCCCCCGAAAAAAAATCCTGGCTACGCCCATGGGTCTCAGTCCTATTGACATAAAAACCGTGAAACAGACAAAAGCAATTGAACAGCATTAGTATGGCCTTCTGGAGTCGCGAAGCTACCGCAGATTACATGATACAAATGAAATGAATGCCTGGCCACTTAGTCAAGAAAATTCAACATTTAAAACTAGATCTAGCAAGAACAAATATGAATTTTTAAGAAATGACAGAACCATAATAAATATTTTAATTCATTTAGCTTAATGAACTCTGTCTGTTCTATTGATGTGAATGTTTTGGCTGTTGTTGTTTCTATTATTGAGAAAAGAGTCTTTGTCATCACAACCAATTTCCATAAGGATCAATAATGCAGTCTTAGTCTTAGAATACAGAATTTACAGTTAGACATACATGCATATGGAGAGAGAGAGAGGGAGAGCTAAGGGTAGTAATCTTGTAGTATCAATAAAGTGTTGCGGTATAATTGTTTCTTTTAAAGATTAAAGGTATTACCGAGTGCAAGAAAAAACTTTACTTTCACCTATCCCTTAGGCTGCTGAACGATTGGGGTATCACATATGATCTGTCGATCGTCGCTCTCCATTCCTTCTGTCTATGACTAGAACCTCATTCAATCCAGTCATGATGCTGCCTTCCCATCGATTTCTCTGTATATCTTTTTTTTTCTTTTCCCTGGTTCCCTGCAGGAAGGTCTTGGCGAGGAACTTGTGATATGGACATGCAGGCCATGCAGTTTTAGTTGTAGTTTGCGTTTTGTTTGGGTTTTTTTTTGTCTCTCTGTGAGGCCCAATTCCAATTGTATTAGTGTCTCGGATTTCTTTTTTGTGTGTGTGTGTGTGTGTGTGGTGGGGCCTTTGCAGTAAATACCTAGGCATCGTCTATACTAGTCTATAGCATCTCTATTCCATTATCTTTCCTTGTCTTTAGATTCACGTGTGTTGCTGTAGTTTCTGCTGGCCAGTAGTTCATGTTTGTTTCCTACGTCTGAAAATACTGAAAGGATAGTAACCAGGAAGAGGCCTAGTGAGCATGACATGCGTCCGGGGCAAGGTACTTTATTGGTGCCCCCTCCCACTCCTTTTCCATGTCCACCTAGCTCTAAATGGGTACCTGACATTAGTTGCGGAACGTAAAGGCAGTTGGTCGTTGTGCTGGTTACATGACACCCTCGTTAACCTTAGGCTACAGAAACAGATGACCTTTACATCATCTGCCCTATAGACCACAAGGTCTGAAAGGGGAACTTTACTTTACTACTCGCTAGAATATTGTATTAGTTTTATTTAAAAGATCTTTATGAGTTGATCTTGTTGCAGACGCTTAGAAGGTGGGGGAAGGGGCGCCCCACAGTTTGAGACACGCTGGCCTCAGAAGTTAATACACAAAAAGGAGATTTTACATTATTCTTAACTGAAAAAAAAATGATTGTAGCAAAATAATTGTCCTTTTATTGTCTAATTATTTTATCGAACTCTGCTATAACAGTTTTACTCATCTACTGTTCACTGAATTATAATCTAGAATCATTTTTTTTTCATTGAAAACGCAATTATCCTCATTGATGCCTATTACTAATTGTTATAAACACAACGCATTGTATCAAACATGGTAAATACGTAAGATTTAACGCGAGTGGAAGTCTCTTGTAGAATTAATTTGTTAGTCAGACCAAGAAATGCAATAACCAAGGCCGCCGCTACCTTTTGTGCAATCTGTGCATTTCACGCAGGCGGCTGAATGTAGGGGCGGCCAAATCATTATTCCCAGGTTACCTTTATTTTTTTTAATTTTTTAGTTTAGTAAAAAAGAAATTACTCAAATAGTTTAACATTTTATATACATTCTTATTAATTCAGTATACTTTGAAAACTATTTAAAAAAAAAACAACAACGATATTCGTACATAAGAAGCTATTTTGAAAACTTTTAATAAGAAAAATGAAGCGGCGCGCGAGGGATTCACATGGTTTTTTTCATAGGCGCCTAATCATTTCTGACCTTGAATTTTCGCGGGTTATCTGTAATATTTGTTTATAATGTCGTTTCGGCTTACAGCAGCCGATCAGTTAAAACAATTTTTTCTTCTTAGTATTTACTTACTACATAAAAATATTGTTGCTTAGTCAAATACCCAGCCCTGTGAGTAGATCTAGTAATTAAAAACTCATTGATAAAAACAATTTTTGCTCTCATGTTAAATGGCTGTTAGTTAAAAGCGTAGAGCATGTTTTGTTCATTATCAAAATTTTCATTTTTTTTTTAATTTAAACTAAGAAACATTTTCAAATAGAACTAATTAGTTACTATCTAATTTTTTGTTTTTTATATTTTGGCGGTCCTCTGCGTGTGAGAGTTGCGCCCGGACATCATGCCCAGCTTACCCCCCCCCCCCTTGACTACGCCTTTGCTCTGAGGTATATAAATTACTGACACTTGCCAGTTTTTTCGCCTGCAATACTGATGTCCATTTTAAAGCCTTGTTAGCTATTGGTCAAAATTTGGGTATGTGCATACCCTAAAGTTCCCCTTTCAGACCTTGCGATGATATCAATGTCATCTGTTTCTGTGGCCCACGTTAACGAGGCTTTCATGTGGCCAACACAACTTTTCCCCAACTAATGTCAGGTACCCAACTAATGTCAGGTACCCAACTAATGTCAGGTATCCACTAGAATTCCAACCCAGAAACCCCGTTCGGAAGCTAGCGCTTTACCACTCAGCTAACATACGCTGCGAAAATCTACTCTATACGCATCTTTAAGTCAGCTAGATTTTCCTATGACCCTGATAGATATTGTATGTTATTTGCAAGGTGAAGATATTGGTAATTTTGATAGTAGGCATCCTTGTTTCACTCCTGTGGTTTGAAACCAGAACCCAATGTTATTATAGAAGTACACACCGTTATGGTTCTTGTTTTTTTTATTGTTTTTTTTTTTATTTTGTTTTTTTTACTTGACTACATGGTTTCTCATCCAGCCTGTAGAAGGCCAGGAGGAATGGTGTCAAACCCTGCTGATTTTCCATTTCTCATAGATTTATCCGGTGTTACAACTTTTAGTAATTCAGGATCTCTAGACGTTTCAAAGTTTGGAACAGTTTAGTCCATCTCCTTAAACCTACTCAGCCCCAAAGACCACCGTCAGCCCCCCCCCCAACGTGGTAGACCACTTCACATATCTAGGAAGCATAGTATTAAATGACGCATCGCTTTCAAGGGAAGTTGATAACCGTCTGGCCAGGGCCAATAAAGCTTTTGGACGCCTCCATGCGAAGGTTTGGTGGAATAAATCGCTCCGCCTGCCTATAAAAATCAATGCCTACCAAGTGGAGGTTCTATCAACCCTTCTAATTGGATCTGAGACATGGGTATTATACTGAAAGCAACTATGATTCGACAAGTACGCTGGGCAGGGCACGTGTCCCGTATGCCAAAAGCAATCTTTTTTTTTTTTTGAGCTTAAAGGTGGTCGACGTAACAGTGGTGCCCGACGTAAACGCTTTAAAGACTAGCTTAGGCGCCAACTTGCTTTAACTGACATAGAATAGAGCACCTGGTTGCAGGGGGCTTTAGAGCGAGACAGCTGGAGGTCACTTACAAGGGTCGCGGAATACACATTTGTGACCAAATGAAAATTCGCTGACTAGGACAGACGTAGACAGCGAAAAGAAAATCGAAATCGACCACCTGCGTTGCATGTAGCAAAATTTGTGGGTTTGCAGCTTGGGCTGTGTAGCAAATACCGCATTCCTTATTTATTTTCGGACTCGAGGACAAGCCTTATTTATATGATTATTATTAGGAATATTCCTTAGCCCATTTGAAGGTTGATTATGAAAGGTAACAGTGGACTTTTTGGCTGACCACTTGCGTGTGGCCAAGGAAAGTGATGATTTTCTTTTTTTTTTTTTACCAATAAATGCATGGTTTATTAAAGGTAATTAAAAAATGCATATAAATGTTTTAAAATATTTTGTGACATAACACAAGAAAATGAATAAGATTATTATCTGACTTTTTTAAAAAGACAATATCTCCTTTGTACAAATTATAAAGCGATTATTTTCTCTTAATCAACAATGAATGTTAGATTTTGAAAAAAAAAGGAACATTTTTACCCCTCCCCCTTTTTTCGAGAAAGAATCCCGGGTACGCTGTTCTGCCTCACCGTGGCACCCGGGTGGAAACGGTTGCTTGAGGGGGCAACTAGGCTAAATGAATGGAGAAACATAATTCCCGTGGGGATGCCCACGGGTAGACGAGAGTCCACCTCTTGCACAGGCGGATTTGCACAAAAGTCCCCACAAACCTTCGGCCATGTGCAGCCAAGCATGCGTCGGGGGCCAAAGGCATTGGAAACAGCAATGCTTTACATAGGCATTGACTCGGGTCTCTCTCAAACAGAACTGTGTACACAGAGTTTTATTTTTTTACTGTTTGGCGTCCAAACAGGTTTTTTTTCAAACTTTGAGCTCGAAGAGCCTTCGGCTCAGCTCATACGACGATCAAACGGTTTAGCGAGCTACTCTGCCTCATCGTGGCGCTCGTGTGGAAACGGCCATTAGAGGAAGTGGCTAGGCTAAACGGGTAGCAAAACAAAACGTCCCGTGAGGGTGACCACGGGCAGGCGAGAGTCGACCCATTGCACGGAGACGGAGTTGAAAGAGAGCCCGGTCCAGTGGATAATCCATGCGCCGTTCCTCAAGGGACCGTTACATAAATGGCGAGTCCCCCACGGTTAGCTTGGTATAACGAAGGAAAATGGCGGAGGCTCCCGGTGCTCTCGTCCTTCGGCCATGATTAGCCAAGCATGCGTCCGGATAAGGCCAAAGGCATCGGAAACAGCAATGCTTTACATAGGCATTGACTCGTGTCTCTCTCAAACAGAACTGTGTTTACACGGGTTTTGTTTTTTTTTTTTACTGTTTACACGGGTTGTTGTTTTTTTACTATTTGACGCTCAAGCAGGTTTTTTTTCAGACTTAGAACTCGAAGAGCCTTCGGCTCAGTTCTCAAGACGATCTAACGGTTTAGCGAATGTACACATCTTCTAGACTTTATACTAAAAAAGTTTATACAATTCCAATAGACCTAGAAGATGCGCAAAATTTTCCGGAACCCTAATTAATTTAATTTTTAAAAATATAATATATACACATGGAAATACTCGAAGATAAAATATTTTCAAGTTCTCTACCCTAATTCAAATAAATTTTTTATACTTCCTGAATTAAAACAGTCAAATTAGAGTGGTCTCACTGTGGCAAACGAGCTAGTAATTATTTTCCAAACCATATACATAAACTTTCAAATCTCTAGGAAAATCGTTAGAGCCGTTTTCGAGAACCATATCGAGGTTCCACCCAGATGGTTTTCCACCGAAGGTACGAGTTGAATATAGGCATTGTAAAAGCCAGAATTAAAAAAAAAAGTATCATTGCAACAAAAGAAAATGTTTAGACCTGCAATATCATGCATTAACATGGTGTATTGTTAAGTAATTGTTTCGTTATTGCAAACACAGACTCCTTATTTTTCATACAGTGTTTGTGCAAAGTTCCCCTTTTCAGACCCTTGGTATATACTATAGGGCAGATAATGTAAAGGTCATCTGTTTCTGTGGCCAACGGTTAACGAGGGTGTCATGTGGCCAGCACAACGACCAACCACCTTTACTTTTCTCCAACAAATGTCAGGTACCCATTAGAGAGAGGGTGGACTCAGAGGCGCCCAAAGATCCCGAAATTAAAAAATTCCCGTCTACACCAGGATTCGAACCCGTGTTTGCTCCTGTTTGCACCTGTTCTCCGTCGTTAAAAAAACTGTAACGTTATCCATATGCCAAAAGTCTTATTTTGTGTCATGACATTAAATAGTTTTGTAGGCAAGACTTGTGATGTTTAAGTTCTGCTACACCATGCATTTAAAGATCAAACAACTCCAAGAGCATCTATTTATATTATATGCAGGTAACAACTGGGTTTGTGTAGTCATGTGAAACACTGAACTCATCCTTAATCTTCCGAATCGAAGACACTGCCATTACATCTTACACTTACCATTGGTGTCAGGGATCTAATTAGACGTTGTCATTACATCTTATACTTACCATTGATGTCAGGGATCTAATTAGACATTGTCATTACATCATACACTTACCATTGATGTCAGGGATCTAATTAGACATTGTCATTACATCTTACACTTATCATTGATGTCAGAGATCTAATTAGACATTGTCATTACATCTTACACTTATCATTGATTGCATGCATGGCTGGAAGAAAACTAAAAAAATTGTATTCAAAAGACTTTAAAATAGCAAACAACAATTTTAGAAACATTTTGTCTTAATTAAAAAAAACAACATATTTTTCAGTAATAAAATTTCCCGCTTCAAATTCGACCACTTCAGTACTGTGATATGGTCGATATTGTGTCGGCCCTTAAAAGAAGCCAAACGAAATATAGCGAAAAATCGCATCCAACAAAACCAATAGATCTGACAAGTAAATACAAAGGCTTGCACTTAGATACGTGCAGAGCGATGAATGACAGGGATACAGAGCCACTTCCAAACTATTCCTTTGTGGAGAAATATTATCTTACTTTACAATACTAAAACGTAATGATTTGTTTAAAAATGAAAGCAATAATAAAAGAAAAAAAATCATTTTAACGATAGATAGAATATATCTATTATCTATTTATAGCAATGTATCAATTTGTTTAAATAGCGTCTACTTGAGCTATGAGCCCGGCTCCTGGGGCCCCTAAATACAATCTGCCATTGCTGCTAATAGCTTTTGAAATGGAACTAGACTTAATCATTTTGAATTGAGATTTATTTTAATCATCATTCATCAACTAATTGTTGTTTTTTTCTAATTTCTCAAGTCGTCATGACAACGACTGAATCAAACGACTTATCTGACTTCAATTCCTCTACTGGCGGGACCAGCTTCTTGAGAAGAGATCGTGTCGCAAATGTCAGTGAAAGGAGCATCAAGAACGCCGGCGAGTTCAGCGCCAAAGGCTTAACAGATGAGCAGAGGCTCTTTTACAAGCTGTTTGAGGGTTACGACCCTAACACACGTCCAGTGTACAACGCCTCTGACGCAGTCAGAGTCCTGATAGGGATTACTTTAACCCAGATATTTGATCTGGTAAGTTTTGGTTTAGTTTAATAAAACACATATTACTTTCATACCCATTGGTGATTTCTGGGTTATTGTGCTGAGATCATTATATACGTCAATGTTGTACCGCTGCATACAACCCCCCCCCCCACCTCCGTTGAATACAAATTTAGGTTAGAATATTGTATACTTTTAAATCACAAACATGAATTGGAGAATGATTTTGTACATAGATTAATCTAGAATCTAGATAAAGACACTATATATGTCTATATCTATACCCTTACCATTTGCCCTTTTGTTTAACAAAATGTATTATTATAGCCTACATATTTTCTTCAGAGTGGTGAAAATCAATATATATATTTAAATGTCTCTGTGTGTGTGTCTGTGTATCTAAATGGATTATTATCCAGTCCTACACTGTAAAACAAATATTTTCATATATTTCTGTTTCATACTTCCACAATATTCTTGATAAGCTTGTTAACGTTTTTTTTACATGCTACGCTTTATAGAAATGTCTATAAGATTGTAAATATTGTCAGGGGCTAAGGTTTTATATTACACATCTCTGAGCTTAAGAAAACTACAAAGGGTGGCAATCAACTTGTGCAATTGTAGAAGATCTTTCACTTGAATCACATTTCAGACATATCCTTTACAGTTTATACGCAACTGTTGACAGTTGAATAAAGATGAAAGCTAAAAGATGTATCGATAAGAATTATGTTTCTGTTGATTTGCCTTCTGGAAAATACTTTTCAGTATAAATTATATTTGTCTTTAATTACTATAGTAGAGATGCTTAAATGTTTGAATTATCCATAGAATTATGACAAAGAGTATGTGGATTACTATATTTATTATTCTACTAGCATTACCCACTGGCTACGCCCATTGATTTTTTTCCTAGTCTATAAAATGTTTACCATGGAACCCCCACCCTTTTTTCTTACTTATAATTTGGACCGGTCTTTAAATTCGAGTATAACTTTTCTCACCCCCGACTCTGCCTTAACAAATAGTCTTATTGACACTATGAAGCCATTCTTCTGCTTTGCAGTTATTTGGAAATATTTGGTAGGCTCTAAGATACTTTCTAGCCTGGGCACTTTCTCTTATTACATCTTGCAAACCATAAGGCTACCCCCACCCCCCCCCCCTTTCTGTGCACTGCCCGCATTTCAACAATTTCCCATTCGGCCAGTGCTTTCTAGTATGTTGCGTTGAATCGAAACGGCACGATTTAAAATGCCCTCCCAAACAAACTCAATTCTGGCCTGCCAACGCGATATCACTGTTCTCTCCCCCACCCCTAAAAAAAACTTGAATTTTAGTATCTGTGACATCTAATTGGCACGGCTGCCCACTTGAATAACACTACCCCTCCCATAATGTACTTATCCCTTATTCCCCCCCCCCCCACCCTACTCTTTAGAAAATAGTCCTACATACAATCTCAGAGTCAGCTCTTAATCGAGATATTTGAAAGGTTCTCCAATGCTTCTTTGCAGGAGACTTTTTTGTTATTCCACCCTGTGAATCAAACGCTCACATAAAATTTTAGCCGAACCTCCCCTCCCCATTTTACCCTTCCCCTGACAATTTTGGCCCATAATTTATAATTTGTTACTTTGAATTAGATCAGTTCCCATTCTCCTAACAATGTTTTACTTTGAATTAGAACTGCCTCTTATATTGACCTACAACACGCAAATAAAACTTCTTGCTTGAGAATTCTAGTTTAACAGTCACCATCCGTAACAAAAAATTGTACTTACAATCACTGACTGTCTTCTGCATCTCAATTTAAAGTTATAAAATTTTATAAGCTCTGTGTTGCTTCTGGTTGAACCCCATTTTCCTTATCACTCTGACGTAGTAACTCTACCCTACCTTCATCCTCAACACACACATTAATTAAGTTATAGCTACATTTAAGTTTGTTTTGTGTACACTAACACACGTATTTGGTCAATGTCGGCTTCATGTCACAATTTTTTTTTTAAAGTATTTGTCTCCCTTTCCCTCTTCCGATCCCCTTGTCTTATACTCTCGCATGCATCACTCCTACTAAATGTTTCATCAGTCATTAGACACACACACACACACACACATACACTCCATAATAGACAAAACCATTTTTAAACTAAAATACTTTTAAAAAAAAAACAAAGCTTATAGTAAGTGTATTTGTATCCATTATTTTGGATCAGCCGTATAATTAGATCTAGACAACAAAAATAAATATGTGCGATTAGAAATATTTTGACCAATTGTTTTTACTTTTCTTTAATACATTATGATCCTATCACTTGTCTGGACCAGTTGGAAAAGCGTAAGGGGGAGAAAGAAAGGGGTATCGCGGTGATCGCTTTTTAAATGAGCGACCTTCTTCTTCTTCGTTCTCATTGTTATGTTGGAGCGTTCACATGACTAGACCAATATATGAGATGAACTGCGCAGTGGTTTCCAAATCAGGGAGCTCTCCATATAGTTTTCTTTCTATTGGGGTGTTTTGGGGCCAATGTCTTATACGGGCCTCTTCAACCCTCTTGGTAAAGAGAGCAGTTTTGTAGGACATGGTCAGCATTCTCTGGGGACACTCCACATGGGCAGATTTCAGTGGTTCCAATTTCTTTCCCTTTGTTCAAGATACCAAAAACAAAATTAAACATCAATTGTTAATGAACTAATTGGTTAACTTTTAAAATAATTCTTGTGTTGTCAGGTAAAAGAAATAATTATGCTTGGATGGGGGAGAAATAACGTGTACAAACATTTTACCAGTCCGATATAGTGACTAATAGTGAGTTGAAATAAACGTTATAAAAACGAGGGCTGTAAATCATAATAGACTGAAAAGATTTTGGACAAAAAAGTTTTCAAAATAAAATATTTCATTAAAAATAAAATTGTTCCTTTATCTAAATATAGCCGCTGGGACGCTATTGAATAAGATATATCAACCATGTAAAAAGTCCATCACAATACATATTCAGCAAAAATATAAGTCCTTTCTATCCCAGATAAAAGGTCCAAGAGAACGCCATTCACTATAACATGTATAATCAAGAAAGTGTCCATGAAATCAATATGGTGAAGAGATTGTCCATGAAATCACTCTTCAAAAAGATACTCGTTTATCTGCCAAGTACAAAAAGAAAATTAGGTTTGAGGCCATGACACACTCTGCACGTTTTTCAATTACGGCTGGATCATGGTTAAACTGGACCATTGATAAACTGGACCATGGTCAAACAGTCCTCATCTCTGGCATCCTTTACACATGGTTAGCAATTGACCATTACGAGTAGTTCTATAGACATGGTCACTGCTGACAAACTCAATTTGTATTGACCTAACACCAACACCGTCGGATGTATACAATAAGATAGCTACGTCTGCTCTGTGAAAAGGATGAAGAAAACATTAAACTTTCTTTACTATTAGGAAATTATTTTGTTGTTGTTTTTTTCTGAAAAACTTAAAACTTTATACAATTTATAATCCAAAGGATTTAATGTAAGTCAATCTATCAATCAATCACTGGCCTCCTTCAGTCATGAAATGACTATGGTTCATCTCGAACACTTTTTCATATGGCTGTGGAGCTCTATTTTGGAGAGACACTCCCGTCCACATATATTACATGTCAAAGTGGCTTTCGCTTTGGTGGTAGAGGAGCTGGCCATTTTATGTGCGGCACGCTTTTCTTCAAGAATCGAGGCCCATGTTTTCTCGCTGTCTATAGCTTTCTTGGTCACCGTCTCTCTCCAACTAGTGCGATCTAAGGCTATGTCTTCCCAGGGTACGTGACGTTTTGGCGCCGCCGTTTTGGCGACGCCGTTTTGGCCCCGCCGTTTTGGCGACGGGACGTTTTGGCGCGAGATATCATTTGACGATAATTTAATAAGCACGTAGCTTTTTTTTAATGAACCCTTGAATTCCAGCGACTTAGGCAAATAACCCTGGTGTCTATGTATACTTAACTTGTAGTATTTTGAGAAACATGGCACATGTATTATATTTTTACTTATATTAGCAAGTGTTTGGTATGTAGAGTTGGAGATACCATAAAGTTATTAAATAAACCAATGTTAATATAAACAAATAATTGCATCAATTTTTAGTCTATCATCGTGTCATTTTGTTTTTAATTTTAAAGTAATATCTTAAAAAACTTTTTTGAAAACAAAAGTGTGCCTCTTAATAAACACACATACACAAGCCAAAATGTTTATTAAAGAAAATGATGCGAAAAACAAACACATTTACATTTAATACGTGAAAAATATGTCTTAACACAAACACTCATGCAAAACATAGATATGAATAATTCTTTTAAAAGAAATAATACAATAAACGTACATAATGTATTTCGCGCCAAAAAGTCCCGTCGCCAAAACGGCTCGCGCCAAAACGACCTTCGCGCCAAAACGGCGGGGCCAAAACGGCGTCGCCAAAACGTCCTGCTTCGGTCTTCCCAATGGTCAGTATAAATGTTTTCTGATTTTAAATCCTTTATTATCACATCAACGTATCGAGGGTGGGGGCAACCAGTTTTTCTTGAGCCAGACGCAAGTTCCCTGTACAGAATGATTTTCGGAATGCGATTGTCCTCCATCCGGCGAACATGTTCAAGCCAGCGCAGGCAGCGTTGCCTGAGGACCGTAAAGATGCTGGGAAGGCCCGTTCTCGCGAGGATCTCAGTATTGCACACTTTTTTTTCCATGTTATTTTTAAGATCCTTCGAAGGCAGCGCAAGTGGAATGAGTTTAGTTTTCTTTCTTGTTTTGTGTAGGTTGTCCACGACTCACTGCCGTACAGTAGTGTGCTAAGAACGCATGCCTTGTAGACCTCCATTTTGGTCGCTGTGGTGAGCTTCTGGTTTTCCCAAACTCTTGGTCGGAGTCTAGCGAAGGTTGATGTGGCCTTCCTTCCCTATGCGTTTTTTTATCTCCTCTTCTAGTGACAGGTCACCTTGACGTAGCAGAATTCGTTTACGGCATCTAGCTTGTTATCGTCAATGAGGATGGATGGCGGTGCTGTAGCAGGTGGTCCCATAACATTAGTTTTCTTTGTGCTAATGGTTAGGCCATACTCTTTGCAAGCCGGACATTAGTGACTGAAGCTCCTCTTTTGAGTGTGCCACTACCGCTGCTTAGTCCGCGAAGAGCATATCTCTTATGAGGGTGGTTCTGGTTTTAGTTTTGGCCCTCGGTCTAGCAACTCGAATCTGGAATGAAGATATATGCCTTCGGTGGACTTGTCAAACGCGTGGTGGATTAGCATTGAGAAGAGTATTCCAAAGAGGATTGGGGCCAGGTCACATCCTTGTTTGACTCCGCTGTTTATACTGAAACTTTCGGAGCAGGCGCCATAGAACTGTACTGTACCCATCATATTTTGGTGGAAAGAGACAATAATATTTAGCAGCTTGGGTGGACAGCCTATTAACTGTAAGATTTTAAAGAGGCATTCTCTGCTGACTAGATCGATGAATGCAATGTACAAAGGCATTCTTTGCTCTCTGCACTTTTCCTGAAGTTGACGGATGGATACAGTTTGGGATCAGTAGCGGGGCAGGCTCTGCCAGGCTGTAGCACAGTGTGCGGTAATCTGCCTAAGGGTCACCAGCTCCTGATTTTTCATCAGGGTTGACTCCCGAAGCCTTTCCCATGTTTGGGTATAGCCGCAAGGCAGCGGAGGTTTGGATTCAGAGTTTTTCTTCTCTTAGATGGGTAGCCAACCAAGGCTAACGAGCCCCTCCTGCCCGAAGCTTACTGATTTAGGCGCTAGTTGCTCGCCTTTTCCCCTTCTCCTGTTGGTGATAACAATTCCGCCGGGCTCAGTATCTGAACCACACGTGTAGGCCAGGAATTGGACTGGTTGTCAGAGACTATTTGAGACGCGTGCCATTGGAAGCATTTTATAGGTAATGGTGGGCTTAGAACCACTACCACTTCCGGCTTTAACAACCTTGCGAAATATATACTTTCAATAATACATTATTATACATTAATGCATTAAATATACATTAAAATTAGTATTTTAGAAAAGATTTTTATCAATGGGGGAAAAACTATAAATTGCTAGCTTTGGTGTATCCGGGGTACAAAAAATATTGAAATCTTTTATTAAGTGGGCAGCATTTAACATCAATTTAGCGTCACATGTTTAGCGTCAGAGGTTTAGCGTCTTTGATATTTTTTAGTTTTTCGTGAAAATTCCCAATACATTATTACAAGCCTATATTGTGTATTGACGTATGTCTATGATTGTGTCCTGTGTTCACTTTTGTTACTACATTTCTCTTTTGAATTTTATCTGACAGGATGAGAAAAATCAGGTGCTGACGACCAATGTCTGGTTGGACCAGGTAGGTGAACATCATGGGCGTAGCCAGGGGGGGGTTTTGGGGTTCAAATACCCCCCCGAAATGAAATCCCCCCCCTTCGGGGGGGGGGAACGGAATTAAATGACTGATTTTTGCTTTCATTTTGTTTATTTTAGGTGAGATTTTAATACTAAATCATCACTTACCACAGCACAGCCGAGGGGGTTTTGAGTTAAAAACTCTCTACCAGGGGGTTGGGTTTTGAGTTTAAAACCCCCTACCAGGAGGTTTTGAGATTTAAAAAAAAAAACTATCAGAGGGTTTTGAGATACAAATCCCTCTACCAGGGGGTTTTAAGTTTAAAACCCCCTACCAGGGGCTTTGAGTTTAAAACGGGGTTTTGAGTTTAAAACCCCATACCAGGGGCTTTGAGTTTAAAACCCCCTACAGGGGGTTTTGAGTTTCAAACCCCCTACCAGAGGTTTTTGCAGTTAAATCCCCCTCTTCTATAAAACAAAACAAAAAAAATGCAAACAACAATCCCCAAATTCCAACAGCACAGTTAAGGAAGATTTATTTTGATTTTAAAACTCCCTCCAAAATTTACGATAAACACCCTCTTCAATATAAAAAAAAAATTACACAATCAAAATTCTATGAGCGTAGCCAAAGGGGTTTTGAGTTTAATTTCCCCTCCCCCCTTTTCCAGTTGGGGTTTGAAGCTAAAAAGTACCTATTCAATATTTAAAAAAAAAGCAAATTACACACTATAAAATCTATGAGTGTAGCCAAAGGGGTTTTGAGTTTAAAACCCCCTGCCAGCAGGGTTTGAAGCTGAAAAATACCTCTTCAATATTAAAAAAAAAGCAAATTACGCATTCAAAATGCTATGAGCGTAGACAAAGGGGTTTTTGAGTTTAAATCCCCCTCCTCCAGATGGCTTTTTCTTTAAAGTTTAAAACCCCTCCAGATGGTTTTGAATTCAAAATTCCCCTACAGAGCGTTTACAGTTGAAAACCTCTCTTTTCAATATTATTTTAAAGCAAACTACAGTCACCAAATTCTATGATCGTAGCCTAATGGGGTTTTGAATTAAAACCCCTCAACAGATGATTTTGACGAAAAAACTTTCTTTTCGATATAAAATCTAAAACGAAATACAGGCATGTAATTCCAAGAGCTTAGTCAAGAAAGGTTACAAATTTCTACCAGTGGCTTGGGCTCCATAAATAAAGTGTGAATAGTCTTCTGCGAAATTGAAAAACACTAAATGTGGCTCAACAAAGATGGCTAAGACAGATTTTAGGAGTCAGTCATAGAGATCGGGTCTAAATCAAAGAAATCATATGCCGAACTGGGAGTCGAACCCTTAGTAAAGTTTGTGACAGAGCGTCGCATGAGGTTTTGAGGGACATGTTCTCCGACAAAATGAATTACGCATAATAAGAGTTGCGGAAACAGCTTGCCGGAAAATGCGCCGAACAGCGCGACAAGGTCTAAGTCAGTAAGAATAGCACATTACGTTTTTGAAATAAAACTTTTTAATAGCAAGATAATGCACTGTAGATACCTCAGAATATGCATTTTGTTGGCTTTCATTACCAAAAATAGTGCCCGGCGGCGGGGCAAAGCGCTGGGGGATCGCTGCGAGCTCCCCCAGACCCCCTTGCTAGCAAGGGCGGGGAGTCTACAAGTTTTCCACTAATTCCAGGAATAATCTATTCTAGGGCACAATAAACGTCTTCCGAAAGGGTCAGAATGTAATAAAGATTAATTATGTACACACATACACATATATTTTTTTTTCCGCGGCAGGGGGGGCGGGGGGGAATCCCCCCCCCCGGAAAAAAATCCTGGCTACGCCCATGGTGAACATACATAGAAAAGTGAATATACACAACACATATACTACATAATTATGGAGCCCATTGACTAGTTATATATTCAGTTTTTTTCCACCAACAAAAATTTTTATGTGATATATTCAGCTAAGGACTAATCAAGGCACTGTATGTAGTGATTGTCATGAGGATAAATTTGTATGAACTAGAGATTGTCTTATTTGTTTCGTTTCATTGTTCCCTTCTTTTCTGCTTATTTTTTTTTTCAGCAATGGAAGGATCAAAAGTTACACTGGAACCCTGAAGACTTTAATGGACTCAAAGTTCTAAGAATTCCTTGTCGACATTTGTGGAAACCGGATATAGTTTTATACAACAGGTCAGTGTTAGGTCCCTTGCATGGCTTTCGCTGGTCATAACGTAAACAATTGTCCTATGTAGCTGTGAGGCTCAAGCGTGAGACTTTCTTTTAGCTTTCACTCTTTCCATCTTTTCTTCGGTCTTCCCCTCACCTTGTTTTCTGGTTTATCGAGTGGTGTTTAGTTTCAGTGTTAGTTGAGTGTCTGTCGTTGTTGTTCGGGAGTTTTGTTTGTTTTTGGTGGGGTTTTTTGCCTCTTTTGTGTACAGTTATCTGGTGTGCTATGTGTGTTATTTGTTGTACTATTGGGTATCTTTATATGATGTGCTATGTGCTATTGTGTATCCTTATGTGATATGTAATATGCTATTGTGTACTGTTATATGATGTGCTATTGTGTATTCTTATGTGGTGTCCTCAGCTTCTGCCTAATATTATTTTTAGGCAAATCAATTCACAAGCATTATTTTCTGCTCTTGTTGAGGGCCCACGTCTGACTCTAAATACCTATTGGACATAAATGCCCACAATCCTGGACTATTAGTCAGTAGCTACTTGAAGATGTTTCAGGAAGAAGGCTATCTAATAGTTTGTCTGCATACCATTTTAATGAAATGAGCTGTGATTTTTCCAACCAAAGAAAATTATTTTTCAAGCAACATCCAAGGTTAAATAAACGAAATTTGAACTAAATGAACAATTATGCTGCAAAGTTTATTGAATTTTTTTTTACTGTCCTTCTGAACTTTGTCACTACCGTGAATGTGTTATTGAAAACGTACATTTTTTCAACATTTTTAGAGTCAGGTTTGTAAAAGTACTTCCTTTAAAATGTGCTCTGGATAAATTAGTGTCTGCTGACCTACGGCTGAAGCCTTTAGGCCTATAACTCAACAATATATAAATCATATGACAATACCATGTGTTTTGAAACAAATGAATCACTTTGTCCCTAGTACCTATTGTCACTATTTATTAGTTTATAACTATAATCTGTTTGATTTCAAATTTGTGAGATTTTTTTGTTGTTGAAAAATACTACATATAACTTGTACATAGTATATAAATAATATAGTCTGGATAGTATTGCTAAATCAAGACGTATATAAGAATCACATATACTTTGAAATTATTTTTAACTTCATAACCTTTTTATTTATTCTATTTGGGGAAAAAAACACAAATCAGGAAATAATTTTGCCAATATTTTTGACCATCATTTTCATGTCTTAAAATTCATTTACAATTTTGTTCTCGTCCTTTGACAACCCAAAAAATATCATTTGTAATCTAAGGGCAGATAACTGCGGAAATAAACTTTCCAGAAAGGAAATGATTTTGATCAAGTTATTTTTGCTAATAGCAGTTAGATGGAGACGTAATTAAAATGATTTTAATTTTTTTATACCATATGCCACTTTTAGAAATAGGCCTTAAGACCTTTCTAGAACCACGTTTCTCAAACTGTAGGGCGCTGTCCTCCCAAAGGGAGGGCGATGTCATGACAAAGAAAGGGAGAGGGGGAGAAATCGGTCGATTTCTTTTTTAAAGGAAAAAAAAAGTTGCGTTAGTGTTTTAATTATAAATTAGTGTTTGTTTGATAACCAAGTAAAATGACATTTTTAACAAAGTTTTAAAATGTAAATATTTTAAGCAATATACGTTGTTTCATTTTTGTATTTAGGCCCTTGTAAAATGTAGAGCATTCTCGCTAGAGGCGCCTGCAAAAATATCGACTCAAAACATTTTGAAGAAAACTTTTGAAAACGTCTCCGCTAGCATGATTCTTCTCGACTTTCATGTGACGATTTGGCAAACATTGTCCCCAACTGCTGTACGGTACATCATTATTTGGACGAATTTTAAGTGACGAAAATAAATACGGCAAGACGAGTTCCTTAACTCTTTCTCTCCTAACTTACGATACCAACGTTGATTCCAACAGAATGTGGTAAATAATTACGGAGAGAAAGAGTTAAGATCCTCTTCTGACGATCACGCCTGTTACAGACGTTCGCGCGCTCAAATTAATGCACCTCATACAATCAAATGGCTGCCGTATAACATAGGCCTTCCTATTCCCTGCTTTCTTAGTTCAGACTTAACTGCATGTTTGGACAATCATATAGATACTATTTGTAAATACTTATTTCAGTGTTGAAGATTATACGGACGGTTATATGCAGGCACTGGCCATGGTCCACTCTAATGGTGAAGTCTTCTGGCCACCCATTGTGAAGTTTCAAAGCACTTGTCAGGTGGACATTACATTTTTTCCCTTTGATGACCAAATCTGTAGCATGAAGCTGGGCTCGTGGGCTTATGATGGATTTCAAGTAAGTAATTTTTTTAAATCCATTCCTAACGCAATTATCACATTTTTATTTTCAACTGTAGAATCAAATGCATCGATAAAATTTTTAGTCTTTATGCTAATGTATAGTAGCATATTAGATTTAATATTTTATAGCGTAAAGCTGTTTATATACATGTAACGGTTAACTGTTTATAATTTATGGAGCGGACCATGAAGACAAAAAAGGCTAGGAGATGCGATGTCGAAAAGAAAAAAATGAATCAAGCCGGGACTTTAAAAGTTTGGACCGTGTGTAAATTGGCTATGGAAGTCAAATAAAACAGAAAAGGAAAGCGCCACATTAGAGTTCAGACCATGCAGTATAAGGATCAGTGGGGAGGGCGACTTGAACTTGCATTCGAGATTGGTTTTTCCTTCTGAGCACCAAACAGCAAGCTTGTTATAGATTAGGCATCAATATGAAAATTTCCTTTGCAGGGAGACAGCAAGATAACTCTATTTGCCGCAAGAACATCAGCTCCTTTCAGTAAGCGTTTGGAGCTGCAGGCATCCTGTATGCACAATCCTGCATCAAATGTCGAAATAAACTGACAAGGCTGTGAACCTGCAACCTGGCCAGAGTGCGTCCACTGTACCTGATCATAGTTACACACCTCTTGTCAAAAGAAAGCTGCAGCCCTTAACATCATTCCACTGTGGCCTCGCCTCAGTGAAGTCATCCAGTGGTGACTCAAAGTCTCAGAGAAATCAGTTTGTGTTCTTCTTCTTCTTCTTCATCGTTCTCATTGTTATGTTGGAGTGTTCATATGACTAGACCAATACATGAGATGAACTGCGCAGTGGTTTCCAAATCAGGGAGCTCTTCATATAGTTTTCTTTCTATTGGGGTGATTTGGGGCCAATGTCTTATACGGGCCTCTTGGTAGAGAGAGCAGTTTTGGAGGACGTGGTCGGCATTTTCTGGTGATACTCCACATGGGCAGATTTCACTGGTTCAAATTTTGAGCTTCCGGAACATGTGTTGTCGCATTCTGTTGTGTCCGGTCCTGATTCGAAAGATTAGACGTTGGTCTTGTCTGGATAGCTTATAGTAAGCGTCATCTTTCTTGTGATTTGGATGAGAGCTCGTCCATTTCTCATTTATTTTATCTACAATTAATTTCTTCTGGATAGAGTGCAGAGTTTACTTGTGAGTTTGTTCTCCCACTCTTGGCGAGTGTGTCAGCCTTCTCATTTCCTGCTAGTTGTATGTGAGCTGGTATCCATTGAATAACAGTTTTTTTGCTGTTGTTGAGCTTTGTAAGTGCTGTTCTGAGGTTTTTAATATAAGGGGAATCAGAGTTTTGCAAGCTTTGGAGGGTTGTTTTTGCGTCTGTTAGAAAGACAATCTGACTGTGAGGGGAACTTGGATGATTTGCTAGCATGGTAGCAGCTAGTGCTAGTGCTTCCCTTTCTGCTCTGTGACTGTCAGAGAGCTCTCCAGTTGCAATGGATTTTTCTAGTCAGTTTGTGAATCGAGGCTTCAGTAAAGTCAATCAGTGACTCGAGGCCCCACTGAGGTCAGTCAGTGACTCGAATCCTTTTTTTTAGCCTGTCTATTATGCTTTACCATCTCTTCCGAAGATAATACATTCTCATTTTCCAACGAACTTGGATGGCCCTAGAGTCCGCTCTTCTTCTGGATTATATTAAGGGCATGTTTGGCTTGGATCTACTACAGTATTGGCTGCCTTTGCTCCGAGTATTATTAGTTTGTCTTTTTTCAGACTGGGTTGTACATCCAAGCAATCAGCAACAAAAGTATATTTAAATTGCCCTAAATGTCGGTTATACCAAGCGCTTTGGTTAGTGTCTTTTGTTTTAAAGTATTTTAGAGCTTATCTGGCACAAAACTTGTTTTCTTTTTTAAACATACATCGGAATACAAGACTTAGTACATGACTCTTATTTATTCTTAGATAACCTCTGAGACATTCACCTAAATCAGATCATTCTGGCACAGTGCAGGTGTTGAGGGAAGCATTGACCTCCACACACAGAATGGGAACCGAAGAGTTGAACAAATTTCATTTTCACATTTACTCGAAGCGCTAGGAGAGTAAAGGGAGGGAAATGTCGAGTTTTGGTTTTCTTAAAGTTAATCAAGGGAGATAATTGCATTTGCCGTGTCGAAAAAAATCCCGTTGAAGGCGGAAGGTGTGGAAGAGTTGCTGGGGCTAATGTTATCTATGGCTCCAGCTGGGAGTGAATAGGATTGAGCATTTCTAACTATCGAGTACTCAATTTTTGTCCATTTGAAACTCGCTGCATTGAGGTTAATATTTGACACAGCACATTTAAATTCCTGAGTGGCATATCTGTACAACGGGACTCTATAATTTGCTATACACTCGAATCTACGTTTTCTCCATCCAAAGATATTGTTGTAGTCAAATATAAAACATCTCAAGCGAAAGCGGTACGCATGTCGATCACAAAACGTGAAAAGAACAGTCTTAGATTTGTTCCAGCAATATTGCTTCTAACCACTTTGACGTCATTACAACACATCACAATGTGCACACAGAATAATTGAAAGAATTTCAGGCTTTCTGAAACGTTTTTTTTTCAAGAAAGAACAACTTACTGAGAGATCACTCTGAACGCGTTAACCTGCCTGGAATAGGTCGCTTCTCACTATGAGATACTCGGCACAGTTTGCGTCAAAGTTCACGATTGTCGCTACTACGTCACTTTTCTCTAACCAAGTGACGTCATCCAAAATAGGAAGTCGCATACAAACTTCTTTTCGTGTATTTCTGAACCAATTAGTCAATAGCAGAAGATACTTTTGTCCCTCAATGCTGCATGGTGGAACACTTTTCTCGAGAAAAGAAATAAAAAATGTTTGTTTGTAAAAATGTTTTACATGTTTCGCATGTTCCTTCAGAGTTGAAGATAGTTTACTTCCTAGTCCAAACCTCCAGCACGACGGGGGATGGGAGCGGACAGGGTTTGAACCCTGAACCATCGATAAATCCAAACGACACTCCAGCGCGCAAACCGTACGACCAGGCAGACTTCACAAGTAGGATATACTTTAAATAGTCTCTCAACGAAATGCTTCAAGGCTAACCATCTATTCTTTCCATAACCCGAAAATCAGCTAAATGCTAAATCGACGAAATTGCTTATTTCTTTTTGAGATTTCCCACGAACTGTGGCACAATGAATCGTATCGCCAGAGAAAACACTTTCATTTTAGTGTGGGCTCGAAGAGTCCGTGAACGCTGTCAAAAACTGGGAATCACTAGCCTGCTTCTTTGCTTTGTTCATTTTATAAGGGCCAAATCTTTAGTAAAGATTGCTTCATTTTATAAGGGCCAAATGTTTAGTAAAGATTGCTTCAATTGTATTTTGGGTCATACGTTTTAAGCAATTTCAAACATATAGTCGATTGAGCTGTTATACTAGAAAACTGTAGGATAGGGCAAAGTACCTTGATCTCCCTCCAAATATATTTCATTATTGAATGTACATTAATGGAAGCATATATAAAGCTTCCCATTGAAAATCCCAATATATGCCTACATTCAGATGTTTGGTTATATCCACATGTGCTACAGAAACTTGTGACTTACATTTCTCACAACGCACTCCTCGGTGATAATCACTGGCGGATCCAGGGGGGGAGGGGAGGGGCGATCGCCCCCCCCCCACTCGGCCGACCCCTTCGGGGGGGGGGGGCGGACGAATTTTAGTATATAATTCACACAATTTGTATACGAATTCATTACTTATGTTAATAATATATACTAATTATTTATATTTCAACCTATTTTTAGATTATTTCGCCCCCCCTCTAGTATGTTGGCCGATTTGGTGGGGTCGGGAGGGGGCGATGATATCAATCCCGCCCCCCCCCATAAACTTTCGAGTGGGGGGGGGCGGTCCAATTTCTTTGTAGAAATCACAGCTTGCTAACAGAATCAATTAAATATCTATGTGATTTAAACTTGTTATTGATATTTTAACCGATCTTTGTATTATGTCGTTCCCTGTTTGCCAATTTATCTCTACTGCCCTTCCCACCTAAACCTTTTGGGGGGGGGGGGCGGTCCTACTTTAATGGAGAAATCATAGTTTGTGAACAAAATTAGATGAATTAATATATAGATTTATATTATGTCGCTCGCCTTCTTGTATCTTGGCCGTTTCGGTGAGGTTGGGGGAGTGGGAAATTGCATGTACTGCCCTCCCCACTCTAGCCCTCTGAGTGGGGGGGGGTCTATTTTTATGGAGAATCATAGTTTGTAGTTGAATATCTATATAATATAAACTACATATTGATATGTGAACTCATTGTATATTATGTCGTACCACACTATAATCTCAAATTTTATCATTAGTAAAATTTAAATGAAAAAGGGTTGTACCAGGTGGGAGGGGCGATTCATGCAATCGCCATTCCCCCATCGGACAAACCAATACTTTTTATTTTTGTATTACAGTTAGGAAATTACAAAACAAAAATATCTGTCACTAATATAATTTATATATACTATAAATTAAATTCTTATATCGAGTCGCCACACCCCTATTCTTTAATGCCAAATGCAATCTTTAGCAGAAATTATTAAAGGAGCGAGGATTAATCGTTTTCACACTACCGCCCCTCCCATTTCCAGACAGAGTTTATGTAATTTCACATGAATTTATCATAACTATTTTAAGAAAGACTTTGCATTCAAAAAATTAGAATTCAAACGAAATTTTTCAGTATAAGAGTCACGATTGAGATGAGTTCTAAACCCAAATCATTTTTTCATAGTCGCCTTTTTCTAACCTTTACTCAATCTGATATTTTTCTAGTTAAATAAATTTGGGACTATAACTCACAATTTATACTTTCATTTTATTGAATATTATTTATCGAATAATTTTTTTTCGGCGGAGATCCTCAAAGCTAAAATCTAAATATGTGGGGTATCTTATCTTTTCAAGGAACAAATCGGATTTTTTGCAATGTATTAAGGGCCTATAAATTCATATTAGAATATTTTTCAAGTACAACATTATTCAAAAGGTCCTTTTTTAATAGTATGAATAATGAGTTTTAGGTCAGGAGAATACGTTTCTTCTGTGAAGTATGCAAAAAAACTCTTTTGGCTGCGGGGCTTCGCCCCGAACTCCATTGATAAATAATGAGCTGTAGATGTCAGGAGAATGCGTTACTGCAATGAAGAATGCAACAAAACGCTTTTGGCGGCGGGGCTTCGCCCTGAACTCCATTGATGAATAATGAGTTGTAGATGTCAGGAGAATGCGTTTCTACAGTGAAGAATGCAAGAAAACACTTTTGGCGTCGGGGCTTCGCCCCGAACTCCATTGATAAATAATGAGTTGTACATGTCAGGAGAATGCGTTTCTACAATGAAGAATGCAAGAAAACACTTTTGGCGTCAGGGCTTCGCCCCGAAATACATTGATGAATAATGAGTTGTAGATGTCAGGAGAATGCGTTTCTACAGTGAAGGATGCAAGAAAACGCTTTAGGCGTCGGGGCTTCGCCCCGAACTCTATTGATGAATAATGAGCTGTAAATATCAGGAGAATACTTTTCTGCAGTGAAAAAAGCAAGAAAACGCTTTTGTCGTCGGGGCTTCGCCCCGAACCCCACAAGAGAACCTTATAGCGCTGCCCCAGTTGTTTTGTTTTTCACCGAAGGTTGAGAAATGCTGCTTTTTAAAAATTCTCATATATATATATATATATATATATATATATATATATATATATATATATATATATATATATATACGCACGTTTATGCATAGGGTTAGGGTTTACTGGGCATTAGGGTTAGGGTTTGGAAAAAAATCGCCCTTTTCCCCCCCCTCAAAAGTTCTGGATCCGCCAGTGCGGTGATTGTTGATTTTACTTGCCTGGTACTATCCAGGAACTGAAGGTCTCCGACATGTCGTACCCTGTCATCGACTTGAACAGAAGGGAGAAGCCAAGCCATAGAATGGTCTATGCTCAAAGCGATATTAATAGAAGCAGCGAAAAACATGCAGAAGGACAGCACGCCAAGAGTCGCAAGGAAGCGTGGTGTCAGTTTCTGGGGAAAAGGCAGGATGCTGCAAAGTAAAAGCACTACCCATGCCTCGGAAACAGAAGTCTGCTAAACAGAGACCATGAAGCAAGGAACAAGAAGAAAACGATGCAAGGCGGTACTTTTAAGTTGGTATTCAAAAGATTGAGAAAGATTTGTAAATAAAAGCGTGACATTAATAGACTTTTTTGATGGAATCGGGACATTAGCCGTCCCGCCTGGACATTTTATGAAAAGCGTGATACAGACGTCCAAAACGGGACTGTTCCACCTAAGTCGGGACGTCTGGTTACCTTATCTCACTGTCTGTCTGGTAAAAAAAAGTTTGTACACGTTATTTCTACCACACCCAAGTTGAAATTTTACACAATTTCTTTTATTTATGAGAAAGTATCAAGTTTGGATTTACATCTATACTAACGTTAGAATCTCCTATAATCTAAGTAAATTAATATATGGGCGTAACCAGGATTTTTTTCGGGTGGGAGGGGGGAGGAATTAGGGCGGATATTTTTTTTTTTTTCAGATTTTTCTTAATTATAGAAATGTTATTGAGGGCGAATTAATCACTCTTACAATGTCTTCGGCTTCATAATGGCGGAATTTATTTTTTGTAAATTTTTTATTTTCCTTTCTGTGAATTTTTATATTTAATGTCTAATTTGTTTGTGTTCATGCGCAGGTTGATGTTGATAACAGATCAGTTCCAGTCGACCTAAGTAATTATGTCAGTAATGGTAAGATATCAATTTTTACTTGGTTTTTATTCTCATACATCTTACATCAACCCTGAGGACAAAAATCAGGAGCCGGTGCCCTTTAGGCAGCTTGTGCAGCACACAGTCCTACAAGCTGACAGAAGCATGAGCATAGAAGCCTTCCAGATAGCCCTCACACCCACGAAAGAGATTGGACCAAAGCTCAATGAACATTCTATATAGCATGCGCTATACATATGAAAACTAATAATATTGCATAGTATCACTGCCTAATTAAAAATGGTTAAAAGTTTCCGACATTAAAACCTATAGAAAAACCTAGAGTTATTAATTGTTTATTAAAAATGGATAAATAAAACCTAATACATTTTGCGTTTATGCCTATTTTTACAGGAGAGTGGCACCTGATCAGCGTCACTGCACAACGAAACGTGGTCTTCTACCCTTGTTGTCCAGAACCGTTTCCAGACGTGACCTTCACCATTCATTTGCGTCGCCGGACACTGTACTACACACACAATGTCATCATCCCGTGTGTCATGTTGTCCTCTCTGACCTTGCTGGTGTTCTGGATGAGTCCAGATTCAGGGGAGAAGGTCACGCTTGGTCTCACCGTCCTGCTGGCATTTTCTGTCTTTATGTTGCTGATAGCCGAGAACATGCCAGCAACATCCAACTTTGTTCCTCTCATTGGTAAGTCACTTTTGGTTGGAGTATTGAACTACTGTAAAAATGTTTGTTTTTACAAGGCTTGTATCAACTCACTTTATCTGTCTGCCTGTCTGTCTGATTTAAAGTCTTTACACGTGATTTCTCCCACAATCAATCTCGGATCACGCTGAAATTTTGCACAATTGTTTCTTGTACTTGACAAAAAAAACAACAACACAACAACAATTAGTTAATTAACTATTGGTAATAAATTATTTTGTTTGATATCTCGAACAAGGGAAAGAAATTGTAATTGACTGAAATGGTGGTATAAGCTGAATTAGTCCCCTTATAGGTCGTCGTCTGAGTCAATGAACACAAATCTGAAAAATAGGAAACAATAGCTAACTCTACAATCTACCATGTTCATAAGCTCTCTACTAGCAGAGTGGTAACCTTGTTGGCTTGAGAAGACTTGAGCCATGAGTTTCAGGTCTTTCCCCTTTTTTTTTTTTATTTTATAAATGCTTTTTTATTGTTAGTCTAGATCCAGCGGCGTAGCTAGGGTATATGATGCCCAGTGCGGCAGCGTCTCGTGATGCCCCCCCCCCCTTTTCTAAAAAAAAAAACGAAATGACTTTTTTCGAACTAATGTGTATTTATTGTTAAAGTATAGCTAATCTGAAAAAAAATCAATTTAACAACAAGATACTACAAAAATCTTAGCTGCTTTCTTCCTGACAAAATTGAAATCTATTTTTTTCCAACCATTGGCAAATTAGTGAGTCACAATTTTTTTCATCGTTGATTGCCATTAACTATCTGCTTGCATATATAATTTTAAAAATAACATGGTTCACTTTCGGAAAATAAAAAAGTAGCCGTTGCATCAGAACTTTGAATGATCTAAAATATCATTATCTCCAATTTTCATTTTCTCTTCTAGTTTCTGAGATCTAAACGGGACGGACGGACAGACTGATAGGCCACACAAAACTAATAGCGTCTTTTTCCCTTTCGCGGGCCGCTAAAAAAAGCAAATTACACACTCAAAATGCTATTATCGTAGCCAAAGGGATTTTTTAGCTTAAACCCCCCTCCAGCGGGGTTTGAAGCGAAAAAAATACCTCTTGAATATTAAAAAAAAAAGGAAATTACACACTCAATAAGCTATAGGGGTTTTTCATCGGGGTTTGAAGCTAAAAAATACCTCTTCTATATAAACAAAAGCAAATTACACACTCAAAATTCTATGAGCCTAGCCAAGCCAAAAGGGGTTTTGAGTTTAAACCCCCTCTTCCAGAGGACTTTTTTTTAAAGTTTAAAACCCCTCCTGATGGTTTTGAGTTTAAATGCCCCCATACAGAGAGTTTTGAAGTTGAAAACCTCTCTTTTCAATTTTATTCTAAAGCAAACTACAGTCACCAAATTCTATGACCGTAGCTTATGGTGTTTTAAATTTTAAAAAAATAAACTCCACAGATTTTTTAGTTTAAACCCTCCCACCAAATGGTTTTGACGATAAAACTTCCCTTTTGATATAAAATCTAAAGCAAACTGCAGTCACCTAATTCCAAGAGCGTAGCCATAGAGGTTACAAATTTCTACCAGTGGCTGGGCTCCATTAATAAAGTGCAGTGAATAGTCATCTGCCGAAATTGAAAAAGAATAAATGTGGCTCAACAAAGATGGTTTTTAGGAGTCAGTTATAGAGATCGGGTCTCAATCAAGGAAATCCTATGCCGAACTGGAAGTCGACTCCTTAGTAAGGTTGTGACAGAGAGGTTTGCGTGACATGTTCTCCGACAAAATGAATTACGCATAATAATCGTTGCGATTACATGGAGGCCATTACGAGGAAAGCGCAAACAAGGACATCCTAGTAGGCCTACAACTTGGCGCCACAATTTCATGGAAGTCCTCAGAGCAGGTGGAAGAGGCTTTAGACATTGCCAGTGACAGATTTTTGTGGAAGCAGCTTGCAGCCCAGTGCGCCGAACGGCGCATGAGATCTAAGTCAGTAAGAATAGTACATGAGATTTTAAAAATAAAAATGTTTAATAGCAGAATAATGTACTGTACAGTGGCGTAGCAACCATTGCGCCCGGGGCCACGACCACTAGGGTCCCAAACGGGGTTAAGTAAGGGAGTGTGTTGACTATAAGGGTTTAAATGCATCACATTATTACATTATTTTAATTAAATCATGTATATTTTTTCTTCAATTTTATTTTTTGTATCCGAGCCAAATAACAATGTAATCTATTAAAGGAAGGTAACTCTTAAATTGTCAGTACAGCGTTTCATTTTAAATCTAACGTGTTAGATTATTTATTTAATAATAATAATAATAATAATAGTAATAATAATAATAATAACTACGTGTAAGCCTACTCATTGTGAAAGTGTTGTATGTGATGAATTATATTTGCCGTTATTTTTGTTCAAGTGTTATTTATTTATTTAATATTACAATGCATATTGACTAATTGAATTACTTCAATTAATTGTATGAGTAAACAGTAGATGTTAAGAACGTTCCCTTTTGCAGAATGCACTCAGATTTCAATAATACTTAGAGTTATATATACTTTTTGTGAGAGAGACTTGTATCAAATCTTATTTAAATACACGATTCACCTATGTACAGGCAATATGTCTTCCAATTCTTTCAAGTAACAAACATTAGTGCATGGAAAGCGAGCTTGAAACCACAAACGACTTTCTACTCACTAGGTTGAACATTCATTTCTTGACAAAGTTGCTTTAAAAACCATCGACTGCTAACTAGACGAAGCTGATATAAAACAGGACTATTGCGCTGTGGGAAGTTATACACACACGATAACTAATACACATTCAGAATATTTGAAGATTCAGCATGTCACTCGTAGTTCCGAAATGTTACATGGTTGACCAACGACATTGGCCCTTCCGATGATATGTAGTTTAGAGATCATGTTAGTTTTGTAAATAAATATATTGTGCATTGTCTTTAGCGACGGTAAAGCTAGTGACGCAGTCAGACAGACGAATTACGTTGCAGAACACGGCACTACATGATAGGAGAAGAATGTGGCTCGGGCTTGTAGCAAGATGTAGAGCGAATAGACCACTAATTAAAACGACGGATCATCCTCAATTGTAAATAAACATCAGTTGAAGAATTCACAAAGTTTTATTAAGTCTGTTATAGATATTTGTTGTGTCCCTAGGAAGCGCTCCCCCAGACCCTTTTACTGACACGGTCAAGAAGTCTACAATTTTTCCACTAACTCCAGAAAGAACCTATTCTAGGGCACAATAAACATCTTCCGAAAGAATGAAAGGTCCGAATTAATAAAGATTAATTATGTAAACATACACATGCACACAAACACACATATGAATTTTTTAGCGGGGGGAAGGGGGAGAAAAAAAATCCCCCCCCCCTCCGAAAAAAGTCCTGGCTACGCCCATGATATTATATAATATAATATTTATTAGACACTCCCAAAATAATAATGTGCCTGTATGCTCATTTGATTGTTCTCATCTCTTTATTGTCTTGAATTAAAGTAATTACTATTCTTGCCTTCTCTATTATTAGGTATGTACCTGACCACAGTTATGGGGATCACGTCTGTTTCAGTTATGCTAGCTGTTCTCATTTCCAACATAAGCCACGGTGGTCAATACGAGAAACCAGTCCCAAAACTTCTCCGTGGTCTCACCATAGTCCTGGGCAAAATTATGTTCAGGAAGCTACACTTCATTAAATCTTTCTCCGGCGACGTCAGAGTCACTTCCCCTGCTCCTCTAAGGACATCTCGGACCATATACCGCGTAAGCAACGGCAACCACGTCTCCAGTGACTCTGGCTGCGGCCTACTCGAGTACGAGCTTGGTGAGAGCCCTGGCAGTGGCGAATCTTTAGGAAGAAATCACAATCCCAACCCGAGAATACCGCCCCAGACCCACGAGAAACGCAAGCTGGGCCAGCCCAGAGAGGACGACGTGGAGACACTATTGCATCTCCTGAAGAAAGTTCTTCTGAAGGAGCAGGAGAAAGACTCCAATGTGGAAATCAAGCTTCAGTGGGAAGAGGCGGCCCAGGTCTTGGACAAATTTCTTTTTTACATCTTCCTTTTGTTGACAGTGACCGCCTCTATTGTGACTCTGGTCATTATGCCCATGACAAAACCAGAGACGCCAACTCTGGTCAAATACTCATAGGATAAATGACAAATCTGGACAAGTGGTTGTGCTCTTTTGTTTAATTGTTGTCATAAGTTTATACAATCGACTTATTTTATGTAAATAAATTCATTCATTTCGTTACCCCGCCCTTTTTACTTTTCAGTGAATTTCTGTTAGTTATAGTCAGAGAAATGCCAAGACATTGCATTGGAAATAGCTGAATAAACTTACATTTCGCACATATAGTAGATATACTAGAAATCGAACCAGATTATGGATCAACTAGGTGCTTTGACTTGATGATAACATCCTTAAACCAGCTCTTCTTATAACCTATAAAGGAATCAATCTTTTAGATTATGGAGTCTACACCATTATTTCAATGCCTCAAATTGACTGTCTATATGATTAGTCGCATAGTTAACTATCCATGGGTAGACCGAACTGGTTGCATTTTGACATTGCCTGTGATGGAACCATATTGTTATGACTTTGCCATGCGCACCGCCATCCAAGATAGTGCAGAAAGAAGGTGCGCACTATCAGTGACCAGACAAGTCGGATGTTGACATAAGAGACTAACGATTTCCGCCCAAGTCTAGAGCCAATATGGAGATGTTGTACTCAAGGCAGACGTTACTAAGTGTTTGTGATGTCCTCGTGTAAATAAACATCTATGTCCTCGTTGAGTTGCCTCACTTAAGTTATTACAATTGGTTGTCAGAAGTGGGATTATAGGCAACTCAACGAGAGGAGGTAGGATTTACAATGGCAGCTTTGAAACGATTAGACCAACTCTCAGTTAGAGAGCTTAGGAAGGAACTTCGTAACCGATATGAGATAATTGGTGGTACCAAGGAGGTGCTTACAACTCGTCTCCGGCAAGCCTTGATAGATGAAGACGAAGATCCAGATACCTACTTATTTGAAATTGAACCGGAGATTTATGAGCTTATTGGCAAGATAAATGAAGCAATGTGTGAACAAATTAACAGTATGGGGAACAAGGTAGATAAAATGTTGTCTCAGCTGAAAGAAGGAGTTAACTCGTTTGTAAAGGAGCAGTTGCCTGTAGACTCGTTGGTTAAGAAGTTGCGTGGTCAAGACTGTGGTTGCACAAACAGTGGTGACGGAGACGCTGGGGATTTGAGCGCCGTCTGTGTCTGTGTTGTGGGCAAGTCTTGTGGTTGTGACTTTCAAGACGAGAAACGTGATAGCGATTGCTGTGATGATCTCAACGGGATGTACCGAGTCGAACGGAAAGAGACAAATGAAGTATTTGTTCCTGTTGTACCTGTTACCAGTACCTTAACTGAAGTCTGTTATGTGCCTGAAGCGTTTGTTCCTGTTGTACCTGTTACCAGTACCTCAATGAGCCGGACAGATCAAGACAACGTTGGGTCTGCTTTCAAGCCTGTTGCTATGGACCTTAAAGACCTCTGCCTATCTGCCGGTGCTCACGAGGGAAATTCGAAGCTTGACAACTGCATCCAGAAGTTTAGCATGAATTGTACGTGCGGCGCTTCACACATAGAATTTAGATGCCAAGAAAACCACCAACAGCGCATATGTACTTCTACCATCATCATCGACATTGGCATAGATGAATGTCAATCAAATCACTCTAAATCTGAGCTGTCAAGAGAAAGACATTTTCCACTTGAACCTGAAGAGACCTATCTTCTGGACGTAAGACTGTTGTCTGAGGATGACTTCGGTGCATTGGACTTTGCTTGCAACGTGGCTGCAAGCGAACCTGAAGCTCCCTTGAGAGGCGTCTGTCGGGAAGGTCTGCTGAGACAGCGTGTCCGATCAACGGCTGTGCTGAAGAAAACAGTGCTCGACCCTATCTCTTTGTGTGGCAAACGGCCACGTCATTATCGCAACAACAGCCTGGTCAACTGGAGAAAGAGAAAGCGGCACTGGAAGAAAACAATGCGGATGGCCTCGTGGGGAACACGCTCCCCGCCGCCCGTGGCCCCCACTGATCGACCTCCACCTGGAACTGTCAAACCTCAGCTGCAGTGTTTCTTTTCGGGACGAAAAGTGCTAAGACGGGGGCAATGTTATGACTTTGCCATGCGCACCGCCATCCAAGATAGTGCAGAAAGAAGGTGCGCACTATCAGTGACCAGACAAGTCGGATGTTGACATAAGAGACTAACGATTTCCGCCCAAGTCTAGAGCCAATATGGAGATGTTGTACTCAAGGCAGACGTTACTAAGTGTTTGTGATGTCCTCGTGTAAATAAACATCTATGTCCTCGTTGAGTTGCCTCACTTAAGTTATTACAATATAACCATTTCCAAACATAAGATACTATCTGATCAGACGTCAAGGCTAAATGTGCATGCAATGGTCAGCCGTATTCATTGCGGTGATGGCTCTACTACTTCTGCATGTTAGTATGGCCAAGTCATGCTTGAACACACAAAAAAAACGTGATGTTCTAACAAAAGATAATTCATGTCTTGTTCTTCTGAACGAAGCAACATCTGTACAGTTATGGACCCCATTGTTCTGTTTGTCTTCACTTAGCGTAACAAAATTGAGAGAAAGCAAGATCATATTAGCTCATAAATACTTGAGTTTGAGTTTAGGCACAATTTAGGCCATGTCGTCTCATAAATACTAATTCTGAAATACAAATGTAATCCACCAGTTGTTCCCCTTGCTCCTCTTTAAAAAAATAGAACATAAACTTCAATTAAGATTCACTTAAAAGCGTCTAACAAGCAAAGTGATGGCTATGTGTACTTCAAAAGCCTGTGGACTAAAAAAAACTAAATGTTTAAATGTTATGATTTTGTGTGTAGGAGGTATGGACGAGCATGTAGTGTTTTGAGATGCACTATAAATTCAGATGAAATGGTTAGCTCTATAAACCCCATATACCTACACACAAACATGTTTGTATACAAACATAATGGTAATTTTAATTTGGCAATAGTTTATTTTTTGTTTTTAAAAGATAAATATTTCATGAGTGTGGGAACAAGTTTCAAACTTTTCTAATATTGATTATTATTAAAATATTTCTTATGCTCCAAACATTGAGATCCAAATATTTTGAAAGACAATCAAGAAAATTCCATGGAAACCCATGAGACTTATTAAACTTGGTTGGTATACATATATACATACTTGTTTCGTGTATATAAATTGTCTAATGCAAAGATTCCAAAATAAAGAGTGATTTAAACAAAAAATATTATGAATACTTTTTTTTAAAAACAAGAAATGCTATGACTACTTTTTTAATGATGTTAACAACTTTTTATGTATTTGTTTTCCAATTTGAAAAAAAAAATTAAAAAGAGAAAATGTCAAAACAAATTAATTATAAACATCATTTACAAAAAAATTAATAAAATTACTTTTGAAAATTGTGTATCTTTTAAATTTGATAATCTAATCATTATTTTGGTTTTATTGGTTTATTGTGTTCCTATTCAATAAAAATATTCAATATTTTTACTACAAGGAATATCATGGTTAAAATATGACCATCACCATTCACAGGATGGCTGCCTGGTCGTGCGGTTTGCTCGCTGGACTGTCGTTCGGATTTATCGACGGTCAAGGGTTCAAACCCTGCCCGCTCCCATCCCCCGTCGTCCTGCGGGAGGTTTGGACTAGGAAGTAAACTATCTTCAACTCTGAAGGAACATCCGAATTATGTAAAACATTTTACATCTTTTCAATCTAGTTGATTTGGGAGAGAAGGGCTGGTGGCCTAGTGGTAAAGAGCTTGGCTTCTGGACTGGAAGTTGGAATCTTGGCAATGACTGGGATATTGAGCTTCAGGACTGATGAGTCCACTTAACTCCAACATTTTGGGGGGAAAAAAGTTGTTCAAAGTTATTTCCCCTGGTTCCAAGAAACAAATGAGCTTTACATCATCTGCCTCAGGGATTAAAAAGAGAACTTATTAACTTTAAAAGGTACAACTATATCTGGGAAAAGGAAATAGTACAAAAATTAACTTTAATATTTGACTTCATAAAGGCCTGCATTTTAAATCTTTGAGAAACTATCCTTTACATCGATTTTGAAATCTTACTTTCTGAAAAATAAATTCTCAGTTTAGTTTAGTTTCCCTATTTTCAATCTATTTAAAAATTTCTATCAAATATTTAAATAGAACAGATTCAAGATTCATTATCTATAATAATAAAAGATACATAGAAGTCATTAATTTAAAGAAATCAATCCGAATAGATATTTTTAATATTCTTTTTTTTTTTTGGAAACAACAGAAGTATAACAAGAAGTTTCAAAACACAGATGCATTATCTTATGAGTTGAAAGAAGGATGCTTTAAGATGAAGAAAACCACAGATTTTTGTTACTCTTGAATTCTTTGTTTCTTTCTGGGAGTAAACTAAATGTCACTTGTGCTCAGTGAAAGTTGAAAAGCCTGAACAGGGATGGTATTAGAGTTGGCATGTACATTCTAAATAAACCCCTTTCATTGGCAGGGTGTATTCAAATTTGCATCTTTAATTGACTGTGATCTAAGTGGGAATATAAAATTTTGTATTGGAAAGAAGTTCAACGTCTTAGCAATACAATTTTTTATCATTGGGGTGGGTATGCATTTCTGATAGTGCTTATTAATTATTTTTTTATGACTAAATTTATTTTTTTTTTAATATTACACTTTTTCAGAGCCTATAGCATAATAATTAAAGTAAACAAAAGACTACCAACAGAAAACAAACAAAAAAAAAAGGTTTGATCAAACATTTGGTTTTAATGTTAAAGATTAGCACTATGGATAATCTAGTTTCTAGTTGAATAAACAATTATTAACAATCTGTTCTCTTTATAATAAACATGTTTTGTTTCTTTTATATAAAGAACATAGCATTAGCCATAAATATTTTATAATGTGATGTTACGAATTAAGATTTTGAGCTTTATAACTATTATTTCTTCATTGTTAGACATAAACATTATTTCTAGTTACATTCAACTGTATTTCTAGTTACATTTAACTGCAGAATGGCTGACAATGAATGTCAAGGACTAAATATGATATTACAACAGTTAACCTAGAACAGTTTGGTCTATAGCTTTTACTTACTCTAATCACTGTGTTTTTGTTGCAAAGACAAACCACCAATGGTAAGGTAGAAATAAATCACCAGTGAGCTATATAGGTAAGGTTCATAGAAACATTGGCACAAAATGACAAGGGGCTACTACTTTTGTTTATATAACTTATATTAGTAACTATCAATATGATAGCACTAACATAGTTATGACAAGGATAACAGACAAGATTATGAAAAACTTTTTAGTACACATTTAGAATAATTAATCTGGTTCAGTTTCCTGACAGGTTTGTATAAATTGAAAAGTTTCAAGAGTGCAGCTTGAGACATTTTGAATAAATGTTGTCTTGAAATTGTCAAGTTTTCTTATGGAGACAATTTTTATTCCATTTTTTTATTGTCTAAATTAATTGCTGGATCATCTGGCATCCTCTTCATCAAAATTTTCTGCCAAATAATTTGGAAAATAAATCTACATCCTTGGAGTCAAGATCTGAGTGTTGTGGTGGGGGCATCAGACTTCCATTTGGCTTACTCCATGATTCTAGGAACTTGCTGAGATCCTCTGGAAATTAAAAAAAAAAATGCTTTTAGGTCACAAGAAATGACTATAGATAAAATTTCTACTAAAAATCCACTTCTCTGATAACATTTTTGGAAAGCTTACTTTTAAAAAATCCTATTTATGTTATTTTCAAATTTTGAATGTTATATTCAACTCTTTTAACTATGCATGTAAATTTATGTAAAAATGATTGATTACGCTGGTAAGATAAACTAAGATCTACAATAAATTAAAGCAACTGTTATAGTAAAAATACATTTGGGGAAAAATAACTAGACCTGAAAATAGCATAGAATAAACCCTTATTTAAAAAATAAATAGGCAATGGATTTTAAAAGTTGCAGTGTACTTTAGCAGTGTACTTTACTTAAGCAATGTACTTAAGCCCTAAAGAAACCCAATCATTTCTGAAAATACAAATTTATAGACTACTTACTTTCATCCACATTATTGTACGACTCCCTCTTCTCATGTTTACCATCTGGATGAGTAACCTCTGTCACACTGTATGCTCTGTCGCCTAGCTTCATAGTTACTGTACTTTCTTCACGGCCACTGGAGTCTCTTGAAACTCTTTTCTCTTCAATTCTCTGGTAATATTTTGTTTAGAATAACAACTAAAATGGGGTCTAAACTGAACGCATTCAAATAAATATGTTTACTCATGTTAACAGTATCCTATTTCAATGTCAATATGAACACTTAAGTTACATATTCATAATTTATTTTAGTTTTATTTTGTTATATATATATATTTAGTATATCTTACCCCATCTGGGCCTCTGAAAGTTGAGAAACTATAAGATTTGGAAGTAGAAAAGAAAGAAGGCTGCCTTTGTTCTGGGTGACTGGGTTCTACCACATTAGGTTTCTTAATGAGATCAATGAGCTTATCTTCGCTGATTTTACCATCAAGGTCTGCAAGTTGATAAACATAACAGTTTGATATCCAAATATCTCAACTATGTTTACAAACAACAAATAATAAAAAAAAAAAACTTTAATCAATAGGTTAAAGAAAAAAAATTATATTAATGTTTAAAAGGTTAAAGGAAGATTTAAATATAACATATTTTTTAAAACGCAAGAAGTTTATAGACAATATTCAATTTCAAAGCTGAGCCTTGTTACATTACCTGAATCTGTTGATCTAAGATCATCACCATGAGGCACCAAGATCTGTCATAAGACAAAAAAAAAAGGGTAAAATTTAATCATTAAGAAATGCTGAAATAAAAAAAATACTTTCATTGTAAACTTTTTCTTTTCATGAACACAATTGTTTAAAGAGGATTAAAACTTTATTTTAAATATCATTCTAATATATATATAGAATATTAGGTTACTAGTTCTCAAAAATGTCTTTAGCATTTCACAAAACATATTACCTAATTTTGACATGAATTGTCAAAGATTTAAAAAAAAAAAAAAAAAATATATGCCTTACAGGTGCCTCATAGCCTTTTGAAGGTGTTTCTATAGCTTTTGGGGTGTCCAAATAATTTTCTTTCAGCATAAAATCTCTGGGACTTTGTTTTTCTTTACGAAGTCCATTGTTGAAAAAAGGTGAAACAGAACCAAACCAAATTTTGGGACTGCTATCTTCTGCTTTACTATCTTTGCTGGGCTCTATTTCTCTAAATGTTGGTCCATGAAAGACTGAAAACAAAGTTGAAGGGTAGGGGGTTAGATGAACAATATGCAAGGTAAATATAAAAATAAAAATGAAGTTTGAAGCTTTTAGTGCTGACACATATTATGCATAAATGTCATGCTTATTAAATATAAAATAAAAACATATTTTGAAATCATTGATTTATATGTAAAAACATAAAAAGTTGATGCATAAAATTTTTAGATTTAAGAGAACAACATATATAAAAAATAACAAAGTTAGTTCAGATCTTTCTTTGATATTAGAGAATGCAAAAACAAAAATGCAATAACCTGATGAAAAGTCTACAGCTCCAAATCCTCTCATAATATCTTCCATTTCTTTCTGGATAGCCTCCATCTGTCTCTGCATATCACCATGAAAATGTTCAAACATGTCTTCAAGGCCATTTAGGCTACCAAAAAAAATGCTAAGTAACGACAAATTTACAAAACAAAATGTATTAATTTAAAAAATAAGCATAATATCACAAAGTCTACTCAAATTTTTAATCTAAATATTTATACAATTATATGTTTATTTAAGTACAAAATAAAAGTTGCAAAAATATGTCAGTTGCCATTAGTCAGTTGCATATAGACAAAAATATTTTGTTTAAGCTTTATAGGGTATGCTAAGAGAGCAAATAGCTTCTAACAGTGACCTCACTTTTTAATACTTAATATAAATGTTAATTTACTTCCCTACTAACCATAGACTGATAATTGCACTCAATAAAACTATTAAACACTGCAGTTAATCATTTACAATTATGTGTACAGATGTTAATTATATATTTTTTAAGTTTTTCTATCAAAGTGATGTTTTGTGTACAAATGTCCATTTCTATAATAAGATTTCAACAGATTGTCTACACACATTTCTAAGTGAGACACCTACACAATAACCTAAGCTTTAAGTTGCCATTATCTCTAAAGATTCATGCAATCAAAAAAAAAAGATTGTAATATCTGACACTAGCATTATTTTAACTAAAGGAATACATGGAATTACTAATAAAATAGTTCTCTAGTGCATTTAGCTTATAACAAAAAATGTGTATTAAGTTGTGCATTTAAAAGTTGCACTTTCATATTTGTTTCTATCAGTGACAATTAAAGTCATGACAAGCACAACAACCAACTGCCTTTACTTAGCCCCCTCCCACACACACACTAATGTAAGACTCATGGGAGTCCAAAAAATCACTAAGTTCAAAATGACAGTTTTCATCAGGATGTAGCTAAGAACCCCTTTGTTCTAAAGCAAATGACTTTAACACTAAGTAACCACAACCCCTTTTTCTGTCAGTAATGTTCTACAATTATATATGTGATTTACAAATGGTAAAACATTCACATTTTATTTCTCTTGTTAATTTTTTAAAATTTTGGCCTATATAGCTTTAGTGTAGCATAAATTTTGAAAGGTTTTGCAAGGTCCATGTGAGATTCACATGAAATTTTCAAAAATATGTTCAAATTCAGAAGACAATATAAAACAAAAAAAAATATAGGTTAAGGATAAATACAAGTAAAAATCTTAATTCTCTAAAAAGGGAAGAGTATTTAGGCATTTTCATTTCTGTGCAAAATCAAACATTACCAAATAATGCACAGTTAAATTGCAAACTCTTAAATATCAGATTGATATCAACTAATAAAGACAATATGTTCCAAATTTGCATCAAGTTCTAAAATTATCCTATGTTGTATCTGATAACAAAATTAATGTCTTTATGTTAATCAGCGTGTTCAATCAAATGAGGAATCATGAATTTCTAGATGGTTATGTCACAGACTCTCATTAACTCTTAAAAACAGTCATTTTTTCTCATTGTGCCGGAATTTTTTTTCACACAATTTATCACATATTCATATTTATAAATGTCATACTGTTTTTTCTGTTTGTTAAAAACATAGACATACATACAATTTTGTTGGAAACTGAATGTACTACAAGATAATTTATCTTTGAGTGTTATAAATAGTCACTGGAAAAAAAAAATTAGGTAATTTCAGAGATGAAAAAAAATATATATATATTTCATTTCTCTTTAAAAATTGACTTACCCAAGTAAAAAAGAATATCACAACAGTCCTCATTCATTATTATTGTAAGAAATATTAAATTATAACCAATTATCAACAGAAAAAACATAACACTGTCAAACTTTATCCATATTTACACTTTTAGTGATCCTTTTAGGCAGTCTCATTAAAAAAAAAAGTATGAAAATAACAACAATGAAACTTGAAACTAGAAATACATTTTGTACACAAAATCAACATATATACAAGTACTGCGTACAACAGATAAAAAAATAATTTTGTGTGCTTAATTTCAAAACAATATTTTGGATGGAGATGAGGATGACCTTCACAGCCTTTGTAAATAAAGTTGCAGCGTTTTGTTTGTTTAGGTGTGCTGCATACCTTACATATTCTGTTGTTTTCAGTGTGAACAATGGGGTGTTTGGCTCCTTTTAGGCATTCAATGTGATTAACCAATCTAGGACCTCCAGGTTTTGTTTGAATTGTTCTGGTTGGGATCGGACATGATTGCAGAGGCTTTGCAGTATAGCTTGTCAATGTCTCATTGCTTGAAGCTTTTAAGAGTCATCTCATGTTTCTTCATTGTTGGTGGTCTAGTAAGGCACAGAAGATGTAAGCATTTACTGTAGTTATCTCTCAAGACCAGTAAAAAATCTTTTTCCACCATTTTTTTTTGCTATTTGAGTATGAATGCCATAGTAACCAATCATCTGATCTGCACAATCACATCCATTCATGTTGTAGTTGTAAGCATGGATGGCTCCAGGTTTAACTTTGCCCCTTTGAACTGTGACATCCTCTGCTGTAGCACTTGCTGAAGAAAGGATAACTGGCTTGTTAGCTAATTTGTCCTTCCAGGTTAGACACACAAGATTTTATCCAGTACTTACTTTGCATGTGTTTAAGAACTATGGTTTTCAGAGCTTTGGGGAAGCCAACACGGTTGTTTTGCACTGTCCCTGTATTATATTGTCCTTGACCCAGATGGTCAATTAAAGCCCTTGTTGTGTACCATCTATATGCATAAACATGGTAACCTTTACCCAAATGATTCAGGAGGGTGTCAAATATTTTGATTTGGATCAGCTTCAGGGTCTATAAAGTATATGCTCCATAGTAAGTAACAAGGTTCAATACATAACCAGTACCACTGTCTACTAGGCCAAAACGTTTGATGTGCTACTTGTATGGTTTAGCAGCATGGAACATTTTGTACCTCCACTTTCTCTTCCATCCAATAATCATCTCATTTATGGAGACAGACTAAATTGGTGTAAATGCAAACTGAAATCTTTCAGTAAGGCTATTCACAAAAGGTTCGATTTTGTTTTTGTCTTCAGCATATTATATGGCTCTCCCACATGAAGTAGTGAATAGTAAATTGTTTCAAATCTCTCCCTTTGAAACATCTTGTGATAAAAGCCTGTGTAAAGATTATCAGCGGTTGAGAAGTAGTCTCAAATTGATGGTCTATTGTCAATGCCCATGATGATAATGATGGCTAAAAATTTGAGCCATTCATACTCAGTAAAATTATGCCAATTGGCACTGTTTAATCTTTATCTGGACAATGCTGGGCTATTCTTTACAATCATGTGTTTAGCATAATTGTTGACAGATCTAATTAAATCATCAGTAATATCAGATGTCATTAGGGTACCAAAAAAAAAATGAAGTGGAGTCGAATTTTCATCTAGGTCAGTAGCAGGATTTATTCCAGGCTGACTACCATCTTTAGGCAAAAACCTAAAATTATTATGGGTAGACGGTGCTGGCAGCAGATCTAGATCTGCTTCTTCCGATTCAGTTGGTTCTAAATCATCTGTTGCAATGCAAAGTTGCTTTCTAAATCTACTTGAGCCTGGCTGGGGCAACGCCCCCTTTCGTATACTAGATCTAGAGATGTCTATATTTCACTTTCAGACTCGCTTGAATTGGAAGGATGAAAACCACTTTCAGTCACCCATGTCACTATTATTCATATATCTATAAAGATATTTAGAGCCTGATAATCTGTAAAACAGTGAGGAGGCCTGAAGCCAGACAAACAAACAAGAAGGCTTGTCAGCCATGATGTAAACAAACAAAAAAGTCACAATAAAAAATATTTAGAACAATAAAAACAGCTTAGACTTAGATCCACAAAAGTATCAGAAGAAAAATAACTTTTAAGGAAAGGGATTAAAAACGTAAACAGGGAAAATGTGATCGGGTGCTGGTAGCATCATTTCAGCCTCGCTGCTGAATGTTGACAGCATTTTTACTTTCTTGAAGGAGTTAACAAAGCAATTTATTTAGTCTAATATCATTGTAACATAGCAGGTCAAAACACTCAGGCAAGCATATGTCATGATATGAATGATAATGATGTTACATCAGATAATAGAGTCATTAATTATGATATTATCATCATTATGATTATGAAAAAAAACTAAATAATTCAAGGAAAATGAAAATAATTAAAAAGAGAGACTCGGCTTGACTTAGAATAGTTAGAATTCTTTGGACTTCACTCAGTGATTAGATTTAGTCTCATCAACAACAACATACCCCATTCCTGTGTCGTCGTCGTTCTCATTGTATTTACTGTTGTCATTCATGTGATTGTGAAAAGAATCATCATCATCACTGTCATCAGCATCCACAAATCTGTCTGATCTCCGTGCACTTCTTAAACCAAACAACCTTCTGAACATGTCACCCATATCCATGATGAATGATGATGATTTTAATCACAAATTAATGTTTAAGTTATGACTTATTGATATAAGTTAGACTGGGTTGATATCGTGTCGACAAATTGTCTAGCAACTTGTTACTACATCACTTTTTTATTAGATGATCAGTTGAAAGAAACTTTCTGGAAATTTTGTTTTGACCTTGCTTTTCAAAAACTTTTCCAAAGAAGAATCAAAACAAAAGCACTGAACTATAGATACTAGATTTTGATCTATTACCTTTATCTCAAATCTGATTTGTTTCCAACAACAGTGCGACTTATTGCTTGATGCTAGGCTATAAAAAAAAAAAAAAACTAGATCTAGATCTAGATTAGATAATAATATATATTATATATTATATATTGAGTTGCATTAACAAAAAAAAACTTGTCCATAAAAAGTATCTTAAAATTAATCAGACTAAAAAACTGAGCGTTCCCATTCATTCCGATTAACTGATTGAGCGATGAGTAGGCTACACTACACTTTTAAGTTTAGAAAGCTGTATTCTTTGTTATAGTATGGTCTCTGTACTCCTGGACGATGGATCTATATCAGGGGTGGGCAACCTTTTTCTTTCGAGGGCTGCATTAAAACAAATTGGGGGACGGGGCGGGGGCTGCATGTGTATGTATGTATGTATGTGTGTGTATGTGTGTGTGTGGTGTGTGTGTGTGGTGTGTGTGTGTGGTGTGTGTGTGAGCGAGAGCGAGAGAGAGAGAGAGAGAGAAATATATACTTACAAATTAGACAAATACGTTAGCTAATTGAGTAGAATGTCTTTAAATTCACATGTATACTGTATTATACATTTACATTTCATTTTTTTAACACTACCAATAGAGGAATTGCAACAAGGGTTAACAATATCTGAAACACATTTTACGAATATATTTTTTCACTTTATCAGTCTTTTTACATCACAACATTTTACCACAAATGTACAGTTTTACTTTACTGTACATTTCGTGTGGAAACAATCCACTACATTAACGCCAGTGTAAAACGAGAATTGTCTTCCACTTTTCATTAGAAATATTAGTAACAAAGTCACAGTCAATGTCCTTCAAGGAACATAACGATTTCGTTCTTATTCTTCTCAACACCTTGTACTTGTTAAACAAGCGGATACTACTGTGGTACCAAACATCGGAATTTTTGAACTGCCTGTGGTTAAGACTTCTAGCTTTGATAAGTTTGATCACTGAGATAATGGGGTCAATAATATGTTTAATATCAAATGCAGTTTAAAGTTTATGATTGGTATACCCGGTATTGTTCTTTAATTTAATTTATTGTTCTCAGTCAAAGCACGGACTCCTATCCGTTGTTACACTTGCCCTTTAATTTCCATGCCAACTTAACACTTTCAACACAGTTATCTTATCTTACATAATACAGACGTTACTTCAAAAAAGAAGATGATTACGTCCTACGCGTCATGCATTTAGTCATGCATATTAACCAATGACTTAAATTCTGCCAAGTCACTTGTTTTCCTAGCTAGCTCAGGCAAACCATTCCATGCTCTAATAGCACTAGGGAAGAAGGAGTATTTGTACAAATTTGTCCTAGCATATGGGACGAGGAATATGCCTTTATCATTGTGTCTTTCAGAGTATTTTATTAAATTTTGTTTTTGTATTTAAAGATTATGGTTCAGTGTTTATGTATAATTGCTACTTTACTTTTGAGTCTTCTGTCCAGAAGGCTTTCTAAATTTAGTGATTTTACTAAAGGTGTTACTCTAGTCAAATGTGAATATTCGTTTGTTATGAATCTCACTGCTCTATTTTGTGTCTGTTCCAGTTTCTTAATGTTTTCGAGTTGAGGGGTCCCAAACGGAGGATGCATTATTGGCCTAACCAAGGTTAAATAACATTTTAGTTTTATGTTATTATTTGATTTATAGAAATTTCTTTTAATAAACCCTAATGCTTTGTTTGATTTTTTTTATAGTTTCATCAATATGTGGATTCCATGACAGTTTTTCATTTATTATAACACCTAGGCATTTTGCGATTTTTGTCTGTGTTACTGGTTTGCCATGAATAAGATAAGTGGAATTAATTTGTTTTAGTTTTTTTGTTACTCTTAACAGTTGACATGTTTCTGGGTGGAAAGACATGCTCCAATTTGATTCCCATTTCTGTAATTCCTCTAATTCTCTTTGTAAAATATCTGTGTCTTGTGTTGTTTTTATTGTTCTATATATTATGCAATCATCTGCAAATAATCTGACTTTTGTTCCTGAAGTAATGCAATTTGGTAAATCATTTATGTAAATTAAAAATAGTAGTGGACCTATGACTGTTCCTTGGGGTACACCTGAGTTTACTGTTATCAGTGTTGATTTAGACAGTTCTTCATAGTATTGAATAATAAATAAATGAATAAAATAAATGTGTTTTTACTGAAAATTTTGAAATAAGAATAATAATCGTTTACTTTAAACTTTTTAGAATGACTTGTAGGGACACTGTTTCTTTAGCCCCTTCATAAGTGTTAAGAAGAGTCAGAAGTCTCGATAATTTATATAGATATTTATAATTATTTATTTCTAATATGTTAACACATGATTTCTGTAGGTGTTCGTGGGCCACATAAAACACTCCGGCTGGCCACATGTGGCCCGTGGCCCATAATTTGCCCACCCCTGATCTATATTATGGTTGTGAAAAAGGACACTGAATGCAGAGGCTGAAAGAAGAATTCATAAGCCTTTGTTGAGAGCATAAATGCAACAAAAAAATGCTGGGTATCACCAGTATTAGATACCATGAAAAGTAGATAAATGAGTTTGTACTATTATAAGTCAACACTTTAGCTGGAAAAAAGGAGGAATGCCTCAATTTATGAAGAGACTATAGCTATAGCTGAGCTGGTTTGGTCAGGTTGTTTAATACTACACTAAAGAACACTGGACTCAATAAGGGATGCTAACACTAGAGCTGGATACATCACACTCTTTAAAAACACATTCTTACATAACATATGATACACACATTAATACAAAATAAACTGTCTTACCAAGGGACAAAACTCTAAATTCTAAACAATAAACACAATGTCAACAAGAAACACTATCTTTAACTAATTTTTCTTTTTCAATTCCTACATATAGTTCACACTTTGGACATTTCATTGTCAAGCTGAAAGTTTGCACATAAATGTGTGCTGTATGTCAACACATTTATTAGAATTTTAATACAATTTTGGAAAAATCACTTCATTATAAAATGTTGAATGTTTTTTTTTTGTTACATTGTGTGGAAAGAAGATATCATATTGGCAGGCATTTGTATTTTCTATTCAGTTAGATGTTATTTATAGATCTAGATCTCTATAATATTCATGTTTAAACATTTATTGAATAGCCAGTTAAGTGGGCTAGTTTTGAGTGTTGTGCTGAGAACACAAATGTTGTATGTTTGATTCCCATACTGGTCAATTTTTTTTTTTATTTGTTCATGACCCATAAGGCTTTAAGGGGAAAAATGAGAAATCATAGACCACTATCAGCTACCGGTATATTAAGTTGAAATAAAATAATAATAGTGTAATAATATTTACCACAAAATAATAGTTCTAATTCACAGTGACATCATGTGAAAATAAAAAGTGAAAATGTAAGGAAAAGAATCACTTGTGTTGTGATATTTATATATATAGATATCTATATTAATTAAAAGAGTTACAAAATGATGAAAATAAAATATGACATTTTAGTTTACTACATTTCTGTAACATAAACTAGGATTTTTTTTTATCTGTATTAACTTGCTTTTGCTATATGATCCCCCACCTAAATTTTCATTTAAAATAACAATTTGCTTTGATTATCAAATCAAAAACAATCTCCCTGCATAAAGTAAAAATTTGAAAATATTATATATATATTAATTCAGGACAACAATAAGATAACAACAAAACCACCAAAATTTAATAAATATTGTACATTTCAAAGATTTATTATAATATGAATTTAATAAGTTAGTTAACAGTGAACTAATAACATTTAGGGTATTAGAAATGTGAATTTGAATGTAAAAAATTGTTTAGTGGTTATATGATGTACTGTTTATAAACACTTAGAAGAAAGTGGTTTTGACTTGAATGAGCTTAATTTCACACAGTGATTAGATCAAAGATGATTTTTTGTAGTCAGTCATGCCGCCAACAAAGTTTTTAGCTCTCCACTTTTGTCTTTGGCTACAACATCATCTCCACCACCCACAAATTTTTGATTTATAAAAACTCTTGGCACCTGTGAAATAAAAATCAAACAATGTTAAATAATTAATTTTTAATAAAACAAAATTGTAAGTGTATTTTTCAAAAGCATTTGTGATAAAGTATATTATATATATACATATATATATGTCTTTTTATCAAAGGTGCTGAGTTCAAGCTGACGCAGCACAACTATTGGGACTTAATTACAATGTTTTCATAAATATTAAGTACCGGTAATTAAAAAATACAAATATTAAAAAAAAAATTTGAATTGAAAAGAGGTGCTTCTGCATGGTAAGAATCTATCTACACTATAAGTTTATTGTTCAAATCTTTAAACCTTTTACTATACAACAGAAGTACAACTAGTAGTAAATATCATTAATTATTTAAAAATTAACAAACACACATATATATATATATAGTATATAATTATATAGTATTATATAGCATAGTCTGCATAGCATTCTCAAACTCAATGCCATTCAATATTTTTACTAATCTATTTACAGCATGTAATTTAAACATTATTATTATAAATATTTTACTATAGATTCTATCTAGATCAGGGGTGGGCCACATGCGGCCCGCCAAAGTGTTTTATGCGGCCCGCCGACACCTATAGAAATCAGGTGTGCCCACAGTATATACATATAAAAATGTAAATATTAAAAATAATATCTACCGGTATATAAATTATTGAAACTGTCTCATTATAAAAGTTTTAAGTAAACGAAGATTATGCTATATACGCTATACATTAATACACCCGATTCAAGACACAATCTCTGAGTGTTGGAACAAGACGGCAAGTGTAACAACTGATGGAGCTTGATCTTTGACTGAGAAAAAAAATATTTTTTTAAATAAAAAATATCCCAACCATAAACTCTAAACAGGAAAGTTTGCACAAAGCTGCATAAAAATGTGAGTTTTATTAAGGCATAAATATTACAGTTACCAAACTTATTAGGGGTAGGAATGTTAACCACTGGTAGTTCCGATTTACAACAAAATAATCCAATGTATCCGCTAGCTTAGCATGGTCAAGGCAAATGAGATATAAAATCTTAAGGAAGAAATTGTTATGTTACTTGAAGGACATTGAATGTGACTTTGTTACCAGTATTTCTAATGAAGAGTGGAAGACAGAATTGCAATTGGTTGTTTACATATGAAATGCAATTAAATGCATGTTAAATCTTTTCAAATGAGGCTTCCCCATTTCTACAGGCAAGCAAAAGAAAATAGCTTTTGTCATTTTCCTTTGCTGAAAGATGAAACTATTTTTAGTGAAATAATTAAAAGTACAACACTTATTAAGAATCCGTAATTGTACAATTTATAAAAGCAAATTTTAAGACGTCAAGAACCAGTCTTCAATACCATCAGCTCACCATTTAACGTAGAAGCTGATTAAGCTCCAGAGGACATATCTCCAAGCAAAGAGAAGCTCCAGTCAGTACTACCACGGGAGTCATATGGGTGCCAGAAGCACATTTTAAAAAAAACTTTGCTGCTGTTCACACAATTTGGGTACACAAATATCTGTTCTTCTTCTTCTTCGTTCTCATTTGACATGTTGGAGGGTTCAGATCAGTAATTCTATATCTGAGATGAACCGCGCAGTGGCTTCCAGATCAGGCAGCTCTCCGAATAGTCTAAAGTTGGAGAGTCTTGTTCTTGATTTAGCATGCGCCATTGAAGGAGATGGTCAGCATTCTCTGGTGATGCTCCACAAGGGCAGGTTTTGCTCGTCCCTACATTTAACTTCCGGAACATATATTGTCTCATTCAGTGAGCAAACGTTGTTTTTTTTTGGAAACTAAACAAGTATAATCACTGGTCAATGTTGACTGACTGTAATTTGACAGCAGTCACAAAGGTAACAACTAAAAATATAGTTTCACAGTTCCGAACATTATGCACGAGTGTAAGAAGTAAAATACTGCACAATAAGTACAAATGTATATTTGTGGGGATATTGTGATATAAAAAGACAACAGCAATTTTAAAAAATCGTAAAAATTGGTTTCAAAAACTGCTAACTCTTGTTGTAATTTTTCAACGTGGAGTGTGGAAACAAAAAAGAAAGAAACGTGAATATAATACAGTGTAAATATGAATTAGAAGACATTCTACACACTTAGCAAGCATATCTTTCTAAGATATATACATATATGCGGCCTGCCATTCCCAAACTTTTTTTAATGTGGCCCTCGATACAAAAAGGTTGCCCACCACTGATCTAGATATTACTCTATGGACTCTCTTAGTCTTTAGTAAAATACTAAAAGTCTATAAAGTATAAAGTCTATAAAAAGTTATAATAATAATGATATGTTATTACGTAAGTATTGTACTGTAACTTTTAAAGTGTAAGTAATATATCTACCGATCTTGCTCCTGTCAGCTTTTGAAGATAATCCTGTATAGCTGAGCAGTTAGATAATTCGTCAATCTCTAGAACTTCATAGTCAGACTCGCTCAGAGCATTTCCAAGATACTTGGAAAAGGTATTTTTTGCTTTAGTACAGTAAGGGCAGCTTTGTTTAGAAAATATCATAACTTTCTTTCCTGCAATTTTAGAATCTACTAACGATTTTACATCGCCCATGATTTTAGTATGCTTGGAAAAATATCTAGATCTAATTATTCTAATAGAATCTAAATATACAAATATAAAACGTTGCAGTTTTATAGACTTCTTAAGTCCAGAATAAAAGAATCCAGTAAGTTCTAATCTAGATTGGTTTGTAGCCTAAATTGTTACACTCGATTTTCTCTCGTACAATGATGAAGCAACTTTTTTAGCACACCACACTGGACTGGATTTAGATCAATGTTTTTACAAAACTTGTATGTAAATCTAATTTTATCGTGCCCTCTTTTTACTGTACAAACTCGTTTGTCTCGGAAGTCGTAACAAAAAAAAAAAGACCGATTTACAAAGCTCAAGTTAAATAGTCAATGATTTTGTTTTTAAGCATAAACCATATACTATATTGGTAGTGCAAAAAAAAAAAAATCATTGTAAGACTTTCTTTTTATTACAAATAGTTTCTTCAATAGATCATTATAAAACATCGACATTTACAGCATCTCCAAAAGCTGAAAAAAAAAAAAAACTGTTAAAAAAATATAAGTCCTAACTGAATAGGTTAAAGGCTTATAAACACATGAAACTCGAGGACGTAATAAAATAATTGCCAATATATTTAATTGCTCGGGTCTAGTCGACCTATTATATAGATATTCAACTAATTTTGTTCCCAAACTATGATTCTCCATAAAAACTTGCCCCCCATCCCCAAATTCAAAGGGTTTAGGTGGGGAGGGCAGTATACAATGGCGGATCCAGGCGGATTATTTCGCCCCCCCCCCTCTAGTATAATATGGTGGCCGATTTGGTGGGATGGGGCGTGACCTCGAAGGGGTCGGATGAGGAGGTGGCGATGGCATCAATCCCGCCCCCCCCCCTTTCCCACCTTAAACTTTCAAGTGCGGGGCGGTCGAATTTATTTGTAGAAATCATATAGCTTGTTAACGGAATCTATTAAATATCTATATAATTAAAACTTGTTATTGATATTTTAACCGATCTTTATATTATGTCGTTCCCCTGTTAGCCGATTGGGTGGGGTGGGGTCGTGGGGCGAAAACATCTACGGCCCTTCCAACCTAAACCCTTTGAGTGGGCGGAAGGCGGTCCTACTTTTAATTACTTAATCACAACACATTTCCGTAAGGATCAATAAAGCAGTCTTAGTCTTAATTAGTTACCATAAATATAGTTTGTGAACAAAATTAGTTGAATTACAATATAATTTTTATATTATGTTGCTACACTTCTGATATCTTAGCCGATTCGGGGAGGTGGAAGGGGGGAGTGGCGATGCATGCGATCGCCTTCCGCCCATCGGACAAACCAATACTTTTTTCTTTTTGTATTTTAGATAAGAAATTACAAAATTAAAAAAAAAATGTCACTAATAAAATTTATATATGCTATAAATTGATTTCTTTTATCGAGTCCCCCCCCCCCTATTCTTTAATGCCAAATGCAATCATTAGCAGAAATTATAAAAAGGAGTTAGGATTAACGTTTTCACTCTATAACCGCCCTCGCCCCCCTTTCCAGATGAAAAGATGACGTTTTAAAACAGAAAAGCCAAATGTGGCGACAGAGTTTATGTAATTCATGCATACAAATTTATCTTAGTTATTTTAAGTAAGACTTTTTATTTGGAAAATTTAGAATTCATACGAAATTTTTCATTTATAAGAGTAACAATTGAGATGAGTTATGAACCCAAATATTATATTTGTAATTATGTTTTTACAAAACCTTTACTCATATATATTATACTAGTAATTTTCTGTTGTATAAAAACTTTTGGGACATAAACTCACAATTTATACTAGAATCCTAAAAACGTAAAAAAAAAAAAAAATAATTAAAAAAAAATAGAGTAGAATCTAATTGGTTCACTCATTCCATGGTTCACTTAATTTCTCCTCCCACTTCCGAATAATGTTTTTTTTTTAGAGCTTTGAATTAGGGGAAGGTGGGGTGAAATGTCACAAGGGTATAAGTTGTCACAAACACTATATCAGTACAATGTGATGCGCTATCAAAAAATGTGAAACTACAGCTGAGATGTTTACGGAAACATTTACAAATTGTTATACCCCATGCCTGTGTCAACTTACCCCGGTGTGGGGCAAATTTTCACAACTTCAACCCAGCCACTTTTTTGTTGTATAACTTTGATAAATAAAGAGATAAAGTTTATTTCATTTACTCTAATTGTTGTCTGAATGTTTAAGTTACAGCATGTTAAGTTTGGTGAGAATCAAAGAATTCTAGATATGTTTAAAACATCAAAATCTGAAAAATGTGACAAGTAGCCCCACCTTCCCCTATATATAGTTACAAACATGCCTTTTGAATAAAATGTATCACTTACAAATGAGCCTTTTTTTAAATATTAGGGCCTATTTTTCGGATTAAAAATTTTTCGGCGGCGATCCTCAAATTATTTAGATCTAAATATGTTGGGTATCTTATCTTTTCAAGAACAAATCGGTTGTATTTGCGATGTATTTTAAGGGCTGAATATAGAAAATGAAACATAAAAAAGCAACAAAATATGGAGTTTCATATTCATATATATTAAAGGCATATTATATTGTTATGACTTTGCCATGCGCACCGCCATCCGAGATAGTACAAAAAGAAGGTGCGCACTATCAGTGACCAGACAAGTCGGATGTTGACATAAGAGACAAACGATTTCCGCCCAAGGAGAGAGCCAATATGGAGATGCTGTACTCAAGGCAGATGCCCTTTGTGTTTGTCATGTCTCTATGTAAATAAACGTCTATGTCCTCGTTGAGTTGCCTCACTTAAGTTTTTACAATTGGTGTCAGAAGTGGGATTATAGGCAACTCAACGAGAGGAGGTAGGATTTACAATAGCAGCTTTGAAACCATTAGACCAACTCTCGGTTAGAGAGCTTAGGAAGGAACTTCGTAACCGATATGAGATAATTGGTGGTACCAAGGAGGTGCTTACAGCTCGTCTCCGGCAAGCCTTGATTGATGAAGACGAAGATCCGGAGACCTACCTATTTGAAATTGAACTGGAGATTTATGAGCTTATTGGCAAGATAAATGAAGGTATTGATGCAATGTGTGAACAAATTAACAGTATGGGGAAAAAGGTAGATAAAATGATGTCTCGAGTAGACTCGTTGGTAAAGGAGCAGTTGCCTGTTGACTCGTTGGAAAAGAAGTTGCGTGGTCAAGACTGTGGCTGCACAAACAGTGGTGAAGGAGACGCTGGGGATTTGAGCGCCGTCTGTGTATGTGTTGTGGGCAAGTCTTGTGGTTGTGACTTTCAAGACGAGAAACGTGACAACGATTGCTGTGATGATTTCAACGAGATGTACCGAATCGAAGGGAAAGAGACCAATGAAGAAACTGAACACTGTTATGTGCCTGAAGCGATTGTTCCTGTTGTACCTAATACCTGTATCTCAATGAGCCGGACAGACGAAGACAACGTTGGGTCTGCGTCTAAGCCTGTTGCTGTAGACCTTAAGGACATCTGCCTATCTGCCGGTGCTCACGAGGTAAATTCGAAGCTCGACAACTGCATTCAGAAGTTTAGCATGAGCTGTACGTGCGACGCATTACACATAGAATTTAGATGCCAAGAAAACTACAAACAGGGTATGTGTACTTCTGCCATCATCATCGACATTGGCATAGACGAATGTCAATCAACCCAGGCTAAATCTGAGCTGTCAAGAGGAAGACATTCGAAACTTGAACTTGAAGAGATCTATCTCCTGGATGTGAGACTGTTGGGTGAGGGTGACTGCGGCGCATTGGGCTTTGTTTGCAACGTTGCTGCATGCGAGCCTGCAGTCTCCTTGGGAAGCGTCTGTCGGGAAGGTCCGCTGAGACAGCGTGTCCGATCAATGGCCGTGCTGAAGAAAACAGTGCTCGACCCTATCTCTTTTTGTGGCAAACGGCCACGTCATTATCGCAACAACAGCCTGGTCAACTGGAGAAAGAGAAAGCGGCACTGGAGGAAAACAATGCGGATGGCCTCGTGGGGAACACGCTCCCTGCCGCCTGTGGATCCCACTGATCGACCTCCACCTGAACTGTCAAACCTCAGCTGCAGTGTTTCTTTTCGGGACGAAAAGTGCTAAGACGGGGGCAATGTTATGACTTTGCCATGCGCACCGCCATCCAAGATAGTGCAGAAAGAAGGTGCGCACTATCAGTGACCAGACAAGTCGGATGTTGACATAAGAGACAAACGATTTCGGCCCAAGGAGAGAGCCAATATGGAGATGCTGTACTCAAGGCAGATGCCCTTTGTGTTTGTCATGTCTCTATGTAAATAAACGTCTATGTCCTCGTTGAGTTGCCTCACTTAAGTTATTACAATATAAATCAAGATCGTCTTCGTAATTGTCCTAATTTTAAGAGATAATTAAGTCTAATGGAACTTGCTTGCTTCCATAATATCTGCCTGTCTGAACAAACTTCTGTCCTGGAAAGATCCAAGCATATGTAGGCCTATTATAAAATATAGGCCTACATCTTTACATCCAGCAATTCCTGAAGGCACTTACATATATGAGTTAGATGCGAGGCTAATGGCATATTGGCGAAACTCTCCCATATTCCTTCTCGGTACCACGTCAAAGAAACCGTGCAGGTGCCCATAAAAACGGCTACTTGAGGAACGGTGTGTGGATACTATGACATGTTTGTTGGGGCTTTATTATTATTATTCCACCCCCCCCCTTTTTTTCCCCCCAGTGCAATGGCATCCCAACTTGGGTTCTGTTTTGCCTCCCTATCAATAAGTCTAATCGAGATCGTCTCCTCTATATATAACGTTACACCCAGGGCCGGCCCTAGCATTTGCGGGGCCCTATGCGAAACGGATCGTTATCGCGCGGGGCCTAGTCTGGGAGGGATATAAGCATAATGTCAAAATTATTTTTTTTTTGAATTAGAAAATAGGCCTACTTTATAGTCTTTGCAATAAATTTTTATCAAATGAAAGCTCGCAATGCCACTTTTTATTTATTGGCACCCCAAAATGTCAATTTCGTCTATTCTTCAGGAGATTTGAATAAATTCAAAAAAAGTTCAGGACTTTATTGTATATTTTGCCTTTTCATGAGATTTCCTGGAGGCCCTGGAAAATCAGGAGGTCGCGAAAACCCTGTTATTTTATATACGTTATAATGGTTTAATTTAATAATGTACACTTAGAATTAGCGCGGGGCCTATGAAAGCGCGGGGCCCCACTGCGACCGCATAGGCTGCAGTGGCCTAAGGCCGGCCCTGGTTACACCCGAGCGCCACGACGTACGTTGAGGCTGGGAAGCATAGCCCAGGTTTATAAAATCTAGATTTATATAGGTTTTTGGAACAGACCTAAAGGTTAGTGTAACAAGTGACAGTCCAAGCAGTTTAAAGTCGTCACAAAACAATCAGCTGAGAATCTCTTAAGAGAATCAATAGTTCAGTCTGGAACTCGATTAGATCCATAAGGGTTAAAGTCCATCATATTATTTATAAAGCTATTATGTACTTTTTTTTTTTTTTAGATGTCCTTGTTTAGAATAGATCTTGACTCTAAATCTAGACTAGACTAGACCCTAGATCCAAATTTACCTTAACCTTGGGCTTGGAGTTGGGATGTGGGACTGTGTAAAGTGTGTAACTAACTAGACTAGTGTAACTGTAACTTTATTATTTATATTTATTAATTAATTTTATAATAATAATATTAATTATAATATATATACAATATAATTAATAAATTATACAAGATAAATAAGATATAGATCTATATTTATATATTAGACAATATATCAATATAGATCTAGATCTAGAATTAAATCTAGAGCAGATCATTTACTAATCATTTAGTATTCTGTATTGTAGGGTGTAGTCAGATAGTTAAAAGTTATTATTATACTGTTACTGTTATAGTTATAGCTAGAGTCTACTAATAGTTAAAATTTATAGTTATAGCTACTAGACTAGATCTTAGACTACTTATAACTTAGATCTATCATCTATCTGAAACAAACTGAACTTGAACCTCACTTAAACTTATGACTGAACTGAACCCAAACTTTAAAAAAACTTATCAGTACAAACCGAACAAACTGTCCTTACCTTAACCAACTGAATAAAGATTTGTCAATATTCTTGTAAGAAAAAAAGCTTCCAAGATTGAGTGTGGGAGAAATAACGTGTGTACCAAACTTTTTTGCCAGACAGTAAGACAGAAAGAGTGAGTTGATATAAGTTTTGTAAAAAGTAGACTGTGAATTTAGAAACTACCAGGAAAAGTGGACAGATCTTAACCTTTTGTGGATCATGAAAATAAGCCAATATTTTTTATTTGTAAAGAGCTGTTTGTGGCTATTTCTAAAGAACATAAGTTAAACAGCATTATAAAATCTAAAACATGAACAAATATAGACGAAGCAGGACGTTTTGGCGACGCATTTTTGGCCCTGCCGTTTTGGCGCGAAGGTCATTTTGGCGCTAAATACATTATGTATGTTTATTGTATTATTTCTTTTAAAAGAATTATTCATATCTATGTTTTGCATGAGTGTTTGTGTTAAGACATATTTTTCACGTACTAAGTGTAAATGTGTGTTTGTTTTTCACATCATTTTCTTTAATAAACATTTTGGCTTGTGTATGTGTATTTATTAAGAGGCACTCTTTTATTTTCAAAAAAGTTTTTTAAGATATTACTTTAAAATTAAAAACAAAAATAAAAAACAAAATGAAACGATGATAGACTAAAAATTTATGCAATTATTTGTTTACATTAATATTGGTTTATTTAATGGCTGTATGGTATCTCTATCTATACATACTAAACACTTGCTAATAATAAGTAAAAATATAATACATGTACCATATTACACTAATGTCAAATAAAAAAAAAATCTTTTGGAAAGAAATCCAAAAATGGCATCCAGTGCGAATAGCAGAACTCACATATAGCATGTCATTACCATTCAGGAATCTGATTTATTATAGGCCTATATTCATGAAATAAGCAAAACCTTTATAATTAAAAAAAAAACAATTCGCTGAATGGTGTTAGCATTCATACTATACTTACGATATTATGGTAGAGTGAAATAAACATTGTTATAAATGCTACGTGCTTATTAAATAATCGTCAAATAATATCTTGCGCCAAAACGTCCCGTCGCCAAAACGGCTTGCGCCAAAGCGTCCCGTCACCAAAATGGCGGCGCCAAAACGTCACGTACCGAAATATAGATTAGAAGATTGACGAGAATATTTACCAAGAAGGGAAAAGAAAATGAGTCAGTGCTAAGGGTATGTTTTACAGAGTTGCTCCCATTTTAAGTAGTGAAATGAAACTTTTTTTTCCAAATCAAGTCAATGTGTGAGAAATTATGGTGCACAGGTAAAAAACAAAAAGAAATGGGGTTCTTGAGAGCAAAAAAGAGTGAAGCCTTTTTTCAATGTCAAATGCATAAAAAGGGGATAACTATCAGTTAAGGAAGAAATGTGTCAAGAAAATGAGAATGCTGTTGAAGCCGTCACTCTTTTTTTGTATGACAAAAAGAAATCTCGATTTAAAACTAAGAGATAGAGCAGCAGAACTCTAAAAGTTTTTTAGTACCGACATATCTGAAACCACTTTACTCTTGGTACTACTTCATATTCGCTGTACAAAATGCAATTTTAAAATCACAGTAGACATAGTTGCTATGAGAAGCGTGCATGGGACCATCACTAGAAAAAAACCTGTTCAAAGAAGTTTCAGACAAAATTGGAGGATGTTTCTATTCTTAGGGAAAAATTAGTGTGAATGACTACTGATACTGTCAGAAGTATGGCAGGATGTCATAGTGAACTGGCAGCAAGAGTTATTAGAAAAATCTTCAAGTCAAGCGAAACCTCTGTGGCAAGGTGTTAGATCAGAACCATGTGATGATGAGTTTAGCACTGTATATGAATTTGAAGACTTTTTATCTTACAGTGAAGTGCGCTAGTTAAGCAAAGGAAAGTTTCTAAAACCTTTTTTAATATGAGACATGAAACTGAAATTTTTATGATGCAGTAATGAAAGCAAGTGCCTCAATTTAATGACCTCTAATGGTTGTGGGATTCGGAATTTTTAAGTGACATCACATCATATATGGGGGCGTGGTGGCTGAGTGGTTAAGCGCTTGACTTCTGAACCTGGGGTGCTGGGTTTGAATCTCGGGGAAAACTAGAATTTTGAATTTGGGAAGCCCCTGAGTCCACTCAATTCTAATGGGTACCTGACTTTAGTTTGGGGAAAGTAAAGGCGGTTGGTCGTTGTGCTGGCCACATAACACCCTGCTCTTTAACTGTTGGCCAAAGAAAAAGATGACCTTAACATCATTTGCCTCATAGATCACAAGGTCTGAAAGACATTGGGTTAGACATCACTGTTTTATTGAATAAATTGAGATGAACATTATTACATGTACATAATAATAATAATAATTTTATTTATAAAGCGCTGTTAACAAACAAAATGTAGGCTCAAGGCGCTGTAACAACATTACAAACATAAACACGACTGCTAAAGTAACAGTTAATCTAAAAAAGTTTTAAACAAGTAGGTCTTAATGTTCTTCTTAAAAGTGGTATAGCATGTTGTCTGTCTGAGATCAATGGGGAGTGAGTTCCAAACCTTTGGTCCGTGAACTGAAAAAGCACGCAGACCGTAGCTTTTGAGGGAGAAACGTGGCACTACTAAAAGCGTTGAGTCCATTGAGCGCAGGGTTCTCTGGGGGACATATGGAGTAATCAGTTCGCTAAGGTACAAGGGCATCTCATTGTTATATATACACTGATGACAAAGTGTGGCGACCTTGTAATCGATTCTCGCTTTCACGGGAAGCCAATGGAGCGTGCGCAAGAGCGTAGTAGCAGAATCTTGTCTAGTTTTTTTAAGGACTATTCGAGCGGCGTTGTTCTGTATACGTTGCAGCTTGGCTATTTTGTCATCAGGTATACCTGCTAGCACGGCGTTGCAGTAGTCAAGGCGGGAGAGTATGAATGCCACAGCTAGCGTTTTTGTTGACTCCGTTGTTAAATATGGTCGGATCTGGCCTAATCTGCGCAGCTGCAGATAAAGACCTTTGCAGAGCTGATTTATGTGTGGGTCGAAAGATAGTGTTGAGTCGAAGAAAACTCCAAGATTCCGCACTACATGGACAAAAGGAACATGGCAGTTCGTGATAAAGAGAGAATCTGTGCTTTCAACTTTTGAGACATTGTTCCTAGTGCCAATCTTAATTATTTCTGTCTTGTCTTCGTTCATCTTGAGTTTATTTTCAACCATCCAATCGCTCACCCTTGCAACGGTACTACTGATTTTCTCTGCCAGATGCGACACCTCTGAGGGTACTGATGAATCGTATAACTGTGAGTCATCGGCAAAGAAATGGTATAAGATGCCGGTTGGCCGTATGACACCGCTGAGTGGATATGTGGTATGGATACATAGTTTGCTATTACCTAATTTAATAAAATTGAACAAAACCCAAACTTTAGATCTGACAGAACCGAACCCAAACTATACTAATCATCCAACTGAACAAACTTTAAAAGTTGCGTTCGATTCCCATCTCTAATTTATATATATATATATATATATATATATATAAATAAGACTACTACTTCTAGATCCAAATCTAGTCTAGATCTTGATCTACATCTATATAAAAATCAGTAATCTATAGATAACTAAATAGATTTCTTTAAGTTACTACATTACATTGATTGCATAATGTAGCTAATGCTTGTTTGTTAATCAAAAACTATCTTTTTTTTTTTTAAACTGTTTTTTTTTAATTAAAGCTAAGATAAATTGACTTAAAAGTGATCAAGATACAATTCACTATTTATAAACTTATTTTTTTGTCTTTTTTTAGATTTGAACAATCTGAAAGAACTTGTAATGATTGTAAATTAGGATCTTTTTAAAACCATTAATGTGATGTGCATTCATAGTGCTTTATTGAAATCAACACTGAAAGGCAGAGCTCTAGTTACATACTTATTCACTAACAGAACAAGACAGATTTTCTTGTGCCATGTAAAAACGTTTTCATTCTTTCAGAAAGTTTTGTTACTACAAACATTTCAGGAAACTCATTCACCAGTGTTGACAAAGTCATCTTTTTTCACTGTAAAAAAAAAATTATTTAACAAGCAAGAGGTCTGTGCTAAAAGGCCTGAAACAATTATATCAAGGTAAAATAAAAGCTTTTAATGCTAATTTATTTCTTCAAATAAAATCTTAGCGTTGAAAAAATATTGTACTAATATGAAAGAGATTAGTCAATCTCACTTTTTTCTTTTGTTTTTAGTTCTTCACTTAATTGTCAACTTTGCAGGTTTTCAATGTTGTCTTTACTTTTTGCACCTTTGCTCTCTTCTATGCTAGAAATCTTTATTTTAAATCATAAGTAAATCAACAGAAGAACCTAAAATGTTTTGAAAGTATTCATTTGACTTAACCTTATCCATTCAATTACTCTCATTGTCTTTAGAAAAATGAGTGAAGAAACTGATGTAGAAAGTAAAGATTCAGAACTGGTTCAGCGCTTTCTGGATTGTGCAGCTAGAGGAGATGTTGAAAACTTTGAACAATTATTGGGTAATTTTTTTTACTGAAGACTTTTTATTGTTGATTGGAAAAGAATGTAAAAATGGTACTTTGTAGGGAAAGTATGAAAGAATATGGTTTATTATTTGTCCATGTAACAACACTGGCCAGATGTAACAACATGCACGATGTTACGATGTGTTGTTATGCCGGGGATTTTACTTGAATTCAATAGTTGAATAAATGACGATCTAGAATCACAATGAAAGCTTCTTTGATAAAACAAAACTCTGGAACTTTATTTAAATACAACGTAAGTACAGTTATGTACAAATTACAAATCAATGAGCATATTACAAAGGCTTTTCAAACAGAGCTCTTAGAAACGTGACTGACTACAAGGACTTAATATTATCGACTGACTTTTCTTTCTTACTACCGCCAATTCTCTGGCGCTAACTCTTTTCAAAAATGTCTTTGTTTAAATTCAAATCAACCAATAGATTTCAAACATACTAATTATGTCCCTTGGGTAAATCCTGACTTGAATGTCAAGTGTCTAAATTTGAGGATTAAATCCCGAGACTCATGTCGAGGGCTTATATTACTTTCAAAAGTGAAATGTACAAACAATTCTATAATGTAATCTGTGACAGTCCACATAATGCTTTTTAAAAAATTTTATAGTATTAATTCCTCCAGGTTATTAAGAACATAATGCAGTTTCTTGCTACTTATTTTAACACAAATATTTTTTGAGAGGATAAATGGTATGAACAATTAAAAAAGGCCTGGTCTTTTAAAAAAAAGCCAGTTGACTTTAAAAAATAGCATTGTGAAGTAAAGTTAAAGTGCAATATAGACAGAGGTTACAAATAGAAGAATAAAAGGAAAATAAATCGCTAAAGTTGAAATAAGATTTGTACTCATATACTGTGCGACTTAAATTTTGTTTTTACTTTACCTATCTGTGAGTTCATGATTATCTGTATATGAGAGAATAGGCTTTTATTGTTTTTTTATAGTAGTATGAGAATTCTGAGCAAATACATCTAAAAAAATAACTTGCAATTACAATTTTACACATCACTTTTCAAAAAGTTACTTAGCACAATATATTTTTCTTTTTTTAAATCAACTAGCAATTAATTAATTATATGTTAATTAGAATACAAATAAGGGGTGTGGTGGCTGTGTGGATAAGTGCTTGGCCTCCAAACCTGGGGTCCTGGGTTGGAATATCGTTGAAGATTGGGATTTTGAATACCTGGATTTTTAGGGTCCCCCTGAGTCCACCCAACTCTAATGGGTATCTGACTTTAGTTGGAGAATGTAAAGGTTGTTGGTCATCATGCTGGCGACTTGACACCCTGCTTGTTAACCATTGGCAAAAGAAACATATGACCTTAACATCATCTGCCCTATAGATCGCAAGGTCTGATAAGGAACTTTACTTTTTTTTTTCTTTAATTACAATATTCAATATGATTTATAATTATATAAAAGAGAATACTTTTAATAAGAAAACTAGACCAAGAAATTTACCAAATCGTGATATTTAACATACTGATCCATTTTAAAATTAAAAAAATGTTCTCTTTCTTTCTGTGTAAAATACAGTGATTAATGAGCAAAGATTCAAAGAGGTGGATAAATTTATATGCATGTTTAAGAAACCTTTCCACAACTTTTCAAATAAAAAAAAAGTTTTAATGTCGTATGTACATATGTACACACTGTGTATTAATGGAATAACAGTGAATCATTCAAGCTTTATAATAGCAATGAAACATTCACTCTTTATAATAGCAGTGAAACATTCAAACTTTAAAATATCAATTAAACATCCAAACTTTATAATACCAGTGAAACATTCAAATTTTAAAATATCAATGAAACATCCAAACTTTATAATAGCAGTTAATTATTCAAACTTTATAATTGCCAAGTAACATTCAAACTGATTAATAACAGTAAAACATCACAACTTTATAACAGCAGTGAAACATTCAAACCAATTCACAGTAGTAAGACATTGAAACATTATAATGGCAGTAAAACATCCAAACTTTATAATAGCAGTAAAATATTCCAATTTTAAAATAGCAGTGAAACATTCAAACGTTTTAATAGCAGTGATACATTCAAACTGTATAATAACATTCAAACTTAATAATAGCATTAAAACAGTCAAACTTTCAAACTTTATAATATTATTGAAACATTCAAACTTTATAATAGCAGTGATATATTTAAACTTTATAATAATAATAATAATAATTTTATTTATAAAGCGCTGTTAACAAAGAAAATGTAGGCTCAAGGCGCTGTAATAACATTACAAACACAAACACGACATCTAAAATGACAATAAATCTAAAAAAGTTTTAAACAGATAGGTCTTAATGTTCTTCTTAAAAGTGGTGTAGCATGTTGTCTGTCTGAGATCAATGGGGAGTGAGTTCCAAACCTTTGGTCCGTGCTACGCAGACTGTAGCTTTTGAGGGAGAAATGTGATACATTGAAATTTATAATGGAAATGATACATTCAAACTTTATAATAACATTCAAACTTAATAATAGCATTAAAACAAACTTTCAAACTTTATAATAGTATTGATAATAGCAGTGATACATTCAAACTTTATAATAGCAATGAAACATTCAAACATATTAGTAGCTGTAAAACATTAAAACTTTATAATAGTGGTAAAACATTCAAACTTCATAATAACAGTGAAGCATTCAAACCCATTAATAACAGTAAAACATTCAAACTTAATTATAGCAGTGAAGCATTCAAACCCATTAATAACAGTAAAACATTCAAACTTCATAATAGCAGTGAAGCATTCAAACCCATTAATAACAGTAAAACATTCAAACTTAATTATAGCAGTGAAGCATTCAAACCCATTAATAACAGTAAAACATTCAAACTTCATAATAGCAGTGAAGCATTCAAACCCATTAATAACAGTAAAACATTCAAACTTCATAATAGCAGTGAAGCATTCAAACCCATTAATAACAGTAAAACATTCAAACTTCATAATAGCAGTGAAGCATTCAAACCCATTAATAACAGTAAAACATTCAAACTTCATAATAGCAGTGAAGCATTCAAACCCATTAATAACAGTAAAACATTCAAACTTCATAATAGCAGTGAAGCATTCAAACCCATTAATAACAGTAAAACATTCAAACTTCATAATAGCAGTGAAGCATTCAAACCCATTAATAACAGTAAAACATTCAAACTTCATAATAGCAGTGAAGCATTCAAACCCATTAATAACAGTAAAACATTCAAACTTAATTATAGCAATGAAACATTCAAACTTAATAAAAGCAATGAAACATTTAAACTTTATAATGGCATTAAAACGTTCAAATTTATAATAGCTGTGAAGCATTCAAACTTTATAATAGCATTAAAAAAATTCAATCTTTCTAATGGTAGTCAAACATTCAAACTGTTAAACAGCACTAAAGCATTCAAATTGTCATGAATTGATACTGTGACCTCATTCTACTTCTTTCAAGAAAGGGTTAGGTCAAAATAAGTTCAATGTCAGGTTTAGGATTTATTTGCGTTTTTAACTAGCTGTATACTGTTAAGGTCCCGGGGTTCAACCTGACAAGAACATCACTCACACACAGTCGTACATACAGTAAACAACTAGGTGAATAGTTTAAATAACAACAAAAAAATAAATGAATTTAATTGTATGAAACATATATGTGTATGTACAATGAGGATGACAAATAGACAGTATATATATTAGATATATATATATATATATATATATATATAATAGGTATATATAAAGATATTATACAATAATTAATTTAAGCACCTTTGCTACGGCTATTAACTTGTCACCCTGGCTTTATGGTCCACCAGACTCTGACCGACTGGCGTCACAACACTGCCAACCTTGGTAATAGTAAAGTTTGACAATGACAATGAAAAAAACTGCAATATGTATTTCTGAGACGGCAAGCGACGCCCACAACTCCAACACTGGCACCCTATAAACGAAATAAACACAATACTCTCAACTTCTACACTAAAAATAGAAATAGTGACAACCTCATACAACATACAATAATAGATATCACAAACGAATAACTCACCCTAAACAGGGGTCCCAAAAATCCAACTGAAAAATAAGTCCGAGAAACAGGTACAGACAAATAACGTTTTACGAGCCAACACACCGTCCGCTACAACCAAACTAGAGGGTGAACTGCCTCATGACAAAGAATGACCGATAGATGTCACCGGACTTTGTGACGTAGCAAAACAATTCAAAACAAAAAAATACAAGACACTCTCGCCCCGTACACGTACTACCAGTAGAGGAAATAAAAAAAAACAGAGTTAGGAGAAAGAAATAGACACTTGTCTATACTACGCGACATCCCCCCTCCTCGACGAACTGGAAATTTTGAAAGAAATTCCAGTCATCAAAAATCCTTTCGAAGACAAAACTTTGTAGAAAGAACAAGGAAGAACAAAATGATCATAAGTGCATCTATGTCACATTTCAAAATGTAATAATGGAAGAAAAAAAATGATGGGGAGTCACCAATTAATGAAACAAGGAGACACAATACACGTCAAGATGAAAATCCAATTACAAAGAAAAGTTGGTTACCTTGACTTTTAAGGTGATCCATATCAACTTGGGCCAAGAACCAAGTTATATTACAAAATCATATTTACAAATACAACATTAATATAATATACCAACTTATATTCATGGTAGATAAATACACATTATATTCTTGAAATTAGTATCATTTGCATAATATAAAACACAAGTTCAAATGTTATAACACATAGAGACATAATATAAATGGCGGATGGAAGTCTATATCAATCTTGAACAAAGATCAGCCAGCAGATTGTGCTCTCCCTTTACGTGGGCAACGTCAAAGGAGTAGTCTTGTAGCATCAATGCCCATCTTGTGATACGTGCATTTGTAAAGTTTGTGCTCCTGAGATACGATAAGGCCTTGTGATCAGTCAGCAGGTGAAATGTTTTACCTGCTAAATACCTGTCCAGTTTCTTAACAGAATATACTATGGCTAATCCTTCCCGTTCAATAATAGAGTACTTCTGCTCCCGAGGCAACAACTTACGGCTTACGTACTTTATGGGATGTAACACACCTTTGATACACTGACAGAGAATACCAGAAATTCCTTTATCTGAAGCATCGGTCTGAAGAAAAAAAGATAGAGAAGGGTCAGGTAAACGAAGAATAGGATACTTACTCAAACAAGTCTGCACTCTATTCAATGCCTCCGCACACTCATAGTTCCAGTCCACTCTTATAGACTTGCCCCGACGTAGTAACTCTGTAAAGGGGAATACTAAATCCGCGTAGCTCGGAATAAATTTGCTGTAATAATTTATCAGACCAATCAAACTACGTATTTCTTTCTTTGTAGTGGGTGTTTTAAATTCCATGATCTTTTTTACATTGCTAGGATCAGGTTTGATAACTCCCTGTCCCACATTATGACCCAGAAATTTAACACTAGTGTAGCCCACCTCAAGTTTATCTGGTTTTAGTGTAAAGCCGTTCTCTCTTAGAGCGCAAAAAACATTTCTGACACTTTTCGAGTGTGATTCCCAGTCTTCACTGAAAATACAAATGTCATCGAAGTAGAACAATACATTTTCTACTCCCCTTAGCATACTCTTAACAACCTTATTAAAATGACTTGGAGCACCGCTCAACCCAAAGGGTAAGTAGTGGAACATATAATGCTCCCCAAGAACTCTAAACGCTGTAAAAGGTTTGCTCGTTTCACTGATCGGAATTTGCCAGTAACCCTTTGTTAGGTCCACCAATGTAAAGTACTTGGCTTTATACAACATGTTAAACAAATCTTCTTGTTCAGGAATTACCTCAGCAGGTATTTCAGTAATATTATTTAATTTTCTAAAATCTATACAAGGGCGGAGTGTGCCATCTTTCTTCTTAATTATAACAACTGGCGCTGCATACGGGGAGTCCGTCGGCCCTATAATTCCCAATTCTAACATGTTGTCGATTTCTTGCTTCACTTTCTCTTTCATATGAATGGGCACTGCATATGGTTTCAGAGCTATAGGCTTCTTATCAATCAATTTAATTTTAAACTTTTCGACTGTGGCCCTGCCAGGAACATTGGATATAATGTCTCTATACTCTGTTAAAATTTCATTTACTTGCATCTTTTGCATATGGTTCAAATTGGGGTTAATTTTGACCTGTGTGAAGACATCCTCGTGAATCTTCTCTTTCTGCGTAATTTCTAGCGTTGGAATGTTAGGTAGCATATCATCATTATATTCATCCTGCTCAGCAACGTCTTCCTCCCCTACAACTGAAACCATATTAGCTGACAAAAGTTCATTTCTATTTTCATCTGCAACAATTAGGTTATCTCCCTTCTTTACCCTACAATGGTATTTCATAAGTCTGTTTATATGATATATCTTTGTCATATTTTCTTTCTGGATAACATAATTAAATTGGGAAATCTTGTTTAGAACCTTATACGGGCCCTGCCAAAACACGGACAGCTTACTGTCTCTGTGTGGTTTGAGGACTAAAACACAGTCACCCACATTTATATCACGCCTCGATGAGTATTTGTCATATTGTTTCTTGTATTTATTTCTGTTTGCCTTACTGTTGAAATTAGCAATAGCAGTCACCTCAGATAATCTTGTCTTCAAATCCAGTAAATAACTGAATACATTCTTGTACCCATTTTCCTCTTCGTTATTTACGAACACTTGCTTTAAGATAGCCAAAGGGCCCCTCATTTGTCTTCCGTAGACAAGCTCAAATGGTGACATTCCCGTTGTTTCGTTAGGAACCTCTCGGTAGGCGAACAGAGCTGCGTTGACTTTCCGGTCCCAATCACAAGGGCTATCCTGACACACTTTCCTTAGAAAGGATTTTAAAGAAGAATTAAGTCGTTCAACCATCCCATTAGAGCTCGGGTGGTAAATGGTAGAATGCACTGGTTTGACAGAGAAAAAATTACAGACCTGATTGTACAATTCCGAAGTAAACTGTGGGCCTTGATCACTTAAAATTTCAGTCGGTAGCCCAATTCTACAAAAAATACTAGTTAGTGCTTCGATAACTGTTTCTGTGTTTATATTTCTCAGTGGTATCGCTTCTGGCCATCTCGTAGCAACATCTACTACTGTCAAAATATACCTATTCTTATTGTCAGTTAACTCCAATGGGCCAATAATATCTGTTGCAACTTTATAAAACGGAGTGGTAATAACATTCATTTGGCCTAGCTCCACTCTGTCACAACGACGTGGCATCCTAGCTTTCTGACAAATATCACACGACCTCACAAACTCTTTTATGTCTCTATCTAAACCTTGCCAGAAAAAATATTTGTAGATTTTACTTTTAGTCTTTCTTAATGACAAATGTCCTGCCAACATACTCTCATGAGCGGTTTTCAACACAATTTCTCTCTTAGCTGAAGGTACAACTAACTGTCTTTCTTCCTCACCAAACTTTCCCCTAAACACTCTGTACAATAGTCTATCAAACACTTTATATTCCACACTTCCATTCTTTTTATTATCTACACAACTGTCCACATGTCGCTCCCATAGATCTTTTAAAGACGGATCACTCAACTGTTCACATAAAAATTCTTCGCTTGTACCTAACACATCTCGACATTCTTCCAATACTCCACAATCACTTACAGTGCCGCCCTCAATTTCCTTATTTGTCATTGACCTAGTTACTGCTGAGCAATTAAACTCACGACTCACATTACTGTCAACATTCCCAAGAATTAAATCTGCAACCGGATCTTTAAAGCAAGCTACGACATATTTACCGACAATGTAATCCGACTCAATACTCACACATGCCAATGGATAATCCTTCACTGTCCCATCAACAAGTTTTAATTTATAAGTACCAGGAATCATGTCTTTCTCACCAACTAATGAGCTTCTAATTCCTATAACACTCGAACCAGAATCTTTCAAAACAGACACACTTATCCCATTTACTCTCCCCTTTTCAAACTTCAGCTTACCCACAGACTTATCACGTAATGTCTTATCCACATATGAAAAAGTTTTTCTCTTACAGGGGGAAAAATACTCATCTCCTTTCCCTAAAGTACAATTTCCACAATTTTGAATATTGTGAGGACCACTCAGTCATCTATAAGAACCTCCTGGGCCTTGATCTCTGTTTTGGTATGCCCCAGTACCACCCGTTCTACTGTGCCTGTTATTGTAAGAATTCTCGTATGTAGCATAACTTTGTCTCCCCACACTATTGCCGCGGATTCTTCGACCGTTACCATCAAACTGCCTTTGGTAGCGACCTTGTGATGCATTTCTACTGGGCCTTTGTGTGTTAGTGGAGATTGTGGGTGCGTTCCTATATCTAACATCAGAAGCAGGACTAGAGTTAAGTTGCGGACGTTGAGGGCATTCTGACGCTTTGTGGCCTCCCCTCTTGCACTTAAAACAAATAATTAAGTTACTCTCAATCCCTGGACTTCTATTTCTCACAGGCTCACGACACGCTGCCGCAACATGCGCACTTTCTTCCTTACAAATAGACACATCTGACCCCGACTCACTGCATGCTGCTGCAACATATACACTTTCTTCCTTACAAATGGACACATCAGAACCAGCTACCTTAAATCCTTCTATAACTTCTAGCATATTATCTACTGTTCTGTGCTTGCTCAAAACTAGTTGCCTGTATACGTCACTCGAAACACTTTCTAAGATCCTATCTTTGATCAACAGGTCTTTTAACTCCTCCACTGTTTTACCGACTTCGGCCATCTTGCACCAATTGTCTAATGCTGTTCTCAATTCTGTTACATATCTCCTAAAGTCGTTTTGACTTGGTCTCACGAGATGGAATCTTTTGCGGCAGGTTTCCGCGTTGATATCTGCATGGCGAAGAAGTGCAGTCTTGACTTCTTCATAATTCTCGCTAAGGAACAGACTGTCCCTTAGCATGAAGTTTCTGAGTGCGGTGGTCAGTTTATATGACAACAGCAAGGACCACTCTTTTCTCTCTATTTTGCACCTTGCTGCAACGGCCTCAAAGTGTGTTAGGTAAGCTAGGAGGTCGTCGTCATCTTTCATTCCCTGGAAACTCTTGTCAAGCCTGTCTAAGACATTCTTGTATCGCACATCCCCTGACTGTCCTGCCGCCCCGCCTGCCTCTGGCGCAGACTTTTCTTTAAGCCTAGCCAGTTCCAACTCCTCTTTCCTCTTGATTGACTCCTTGGCATCTCTTTCCTTCCATCTTTCGTGCTCCTCGCGTTTGGCCTTCTCATCACGTTCAAATCTCTCTTCTTCCTCTTTCTTCCTAGCCTCTTCTTCTGCCTTCGCCTCTTTCTTCAACTTCTCCTGCCGCTCAAACCTAGCCTCTTCTTCTGCCTTCGCCTCTTTCTTTCTAGCCTCTTCTTCTGCCTTCGCCTCTTTCTTCAACTTCTCCTGCCGCTCAAACCTAGCCTCTTCTTCTGCCTTCGCCTCTTTCTTTCTAGCCTCTTCTTCTGCCTTCGCCTCTTTCTTTCTAGCCTCTTCTTCTGCCTTCGCCTCTTTCTTCAACTTCTCCTGCCGCTCAAACCTAGCCTCTTCTTCTGCCTTCGCCTCTTTCTTTCTAGCCTCTTCTTCTGCCTTCGCCTCTTTCTTCAACTTCTCCTGCCGCTCAAACCTAGCCTCTTCTTCTGCCTTCGCCTCTTTCTTCAACTTCTCCTGCCGCTCAAACCTAGCCTCTTCCTCTGCCTTCGCGACTTCCTTATCTCTATCATATTCAGCTTTCCGTTCCTTCACATATTTCTCTAGCCTTTCCCCTTCATACCCCATAGCACGGCCATCACTAATAAATTGTGACGTTACCGTTAACCTGGTTTCCATGGTCTAAGTGCCTTACTGTGTTAAGCTAAATCAACTAATACTATTATTATTATTACTATGATATACTATAATATACACACATAAGATGTAAACTACAACCTATGAGTGTGTCGTATGGCAAAGAAAGAGAAAACCTATCTGAGCAGTATCCAACGTCGGAGAGAAAACGCCTCACTCCAGGCCGATGCGTAGAAAGGTAGCTGCTACAGGGACTTCCAAAACACCAACACAGGAACGATGGCCTCTAACACATGTATCAACGGTCAATCCCCACACACTTGTCTGTTGTCGGGAGCGAGAAGACACTCGTCACTCGGTCATAAGTGAAGCACAAAATTACATGAAAGAAAAAATTAAATAAATGAATATAAATAACAATCTTGAAATATCAACACCTATAGTCATATGATGATGAGTTCTAAGTCATAAATGATGAATTTAGCATTGGTACAATCCTCAATATCAACAATCAACACATATGGTAATATGGTAAAATTAATGATAAATTTAACAATGTTTCAAGCCTCTGCTACTTTTGATGTCCAAACAATTATGAGAAGTACACAAGCAATTTTTTTTCTTCAGCAAATTGTACCCAATACATCAAATATAAATACAATAAAGGGGTATTAGTCAGTATATATTTTTTTTTTATTTTATAAGATAACAAGACTAGATAAGACAATCTATGACCTAGTAGTCACAGCCGGACTCTGAGCCCCTATTTGTCAGGTTTAGGATTTATTTGCGTTTTTAACTAGCTGTATACTGTTAAGGTCCCGGGGTTCAACCTGACAAGAACATCACTCACACACAGTCGTACATACAGTAAACAACTAGGTGAATAGTTTAAATAACAACAAAAAAATAAATGAATTTAATTGTATGAAACATATATGTGTATGTACAATGAGGATGACAAATAGACAGTATATATATTAGATATATATATATATATATATATATATATAATAGGTATATATAAAGATATTATACAATAATTAATTTAAGCACCTTTGCTACGGCTATTAACTTGTCACCCTGGCTTGTCACCAGACTCTGACCGACTGGCGTCACAACACTGCCAACCTTGGTAATAGTAAAGTTTGACAATGACAATGAAAAAAACTGCAATATGTATTTCTGAGACGGCAAGCGACGCCCACAACTCCAACACTGGCACCCTATAAACGAAATAAACACAATACTCTCAACTTCTACACTAAAAATAGAAATAGTGACAACCTCATACAACATACAATAATAGATATCACAAACGAATAACTCACCCTAAACAGGGGTCCCAAAAATCCAACTGAAAAATAAGTCCGAGAAACAGGTACAGACAAATAACGTTTTACGAGCCAACACACCGTCCGCTACAACCAAACTAGAGGGTGAACTGCCTCATGACAAAGAATGACCGATAGATGTCACCGGACTTTGTGACGTAGCAAAACAATTCAAAACAAAAAAATACAAGACACTCTCGCCCCGTACACGTACTACCAGTAGGGGAAATAAAAAAAACAGAGTTAGGAGAAAGAAATAGACACTTGTTTATACTACGCCTATACTGTCTATAATTAACCAATCAGAGAAAGAGGTCAGGAAAAAAAAGTTGCAAGTAGGCACAAACAACAGTAATGTCATAATAATAGCAGTAAAACATTCAAACTTTATATTAGTAGTAAGTTATTTAAATTATTTATAGCGGTTAATTAAACATTCAAACTTTATAATAGCAGCAAAACATTTTAACTTCATAATAGCACTGAGTTAAACAATTCTATAGTATTATGAAAAAATTATTAAAACAATTGTTTTTCTTAATATTGAGTGATTTGACAGGGCTTTCTACAGTTATGGTTTTTCCATCCATCCATCCCATGGAGGGCTCTGGCCTGCTTTAACACATCCTTTCATTCAGATCTCTCCTGGGCCTTTCGTCTCCACGCCCTAACCCCAAGCTGCTTCAGATCTGCTTCTACGTCATCTATCCATCGCACTCGGGGTCTGCCTTTGGGTCGCCTGCCTTTTGGTTTTTGCCTGTATACGATTTTCGCCCCTCTGTTGTCTGACATTCTTTCAAGGTGACCTGCCCAACGTAGTCTGTTCTTTTTTATTTCGTTCACTATTGGTGGGTCTTCATATAATTGATATAACTCATGGTTAGTGCGTGTCCTCCACCCTGTTTCATCCTGTATGGCACCATAGATTTTCCTAAGGATTTTTCTTTCCCAAGTGTTAAGTAAATTTTCAGATGTCTTTGTCAGTGTCCAGGTCTCACTTCCATACATTGCTGCTGGTCTTATTATAGTTTTGTATATTATTTTCTTGGTTTTACTTGAAATCATTTTGCTCTAAAGTAGATGGTGGGTGCTATAAAATGCCCTGTTGCCTGCTGCTATTCTTTCCTTTATTTCTGTTAGTAGGTCATTTTTGAAATTAATAGTACTTCCTAGATATTTGAAAGTTTGGACGTTTTCAAATTCGTGGTCTTTGATTTTGATATTTTGTCCCTCTGTTTGATTGTCTCTTGTCATTGTGATGTACTTGGTTTTACTGTCATTGACCTCAAGTCCTGCTGGTCGAGATGCTTCTTCTAGTTGTATGAAGGCTCTAGCGATGTCAGAGGTTTCTTTACCCAATAAGGCAATGTCATCGGCATAAGCAAGGTATTGTAGAGGTTGGCTGTGGACCCATGTTTTCTCTCCAGAAGTAGTTAGTAATAGTTCCCCTTGTGTTTATGTGTATATTTCTTATAACTCTCTCCAGTGTTAAATTGAAAAGCATGCAGGAAAGTGCGTCTCCTTGTCTTAATCCTCGTTTAATCCTAAATTCCCGTGAGTGTTCTCCTTGTATTATGACTTTGCTTTTTGAGTTGTTTAATGTCATATGTATAAGTCTTGTCAGCTTATTGGGTATTCCAAAATCCTGTAGTGTTTCATATAGGTATTTCCTTCTGATACTGTCATAAGCCATTTTATAGTCTATAAAGAGTTGGTGGATTGGTATGTTGTATTCATGGCATTTTTCAAGTATACATCTTAGTGTGAAGATGTGGTCGGTTGTGGATTTGTTGGGTCTGAAACCACATTGGTAGTCACCTAAGATTTCTTCTGAATATTTTCCAAGTCTCTTAGTTATAAGCCTAGACAGTATCTTATAAGTCACATTTAGTAGAGAGATTCCTCTGTAATTACAGCACTTTAACTTGGATCCTTTTTTGTGTATTAGGGTTATAAGAGCCGTTTCCCATTCTGTTGGTATTACTTCTTCTTCCCAAATTCTTGATATTAGTCTGTGTATTTGGGAATGTAAGTCTTTCACTCCATATTTAATTAGTTCTGCTGTGATTTGGTCCTCTCCTGGTGCTTTGTGATTCTTCATGGTCCTAATTATTTCTGATGTTTCAATGAGTGTTGGAGGGTTCACTAAGGGATCTGGTCCCCCATGCGGCAGTTCATATTCTCCATTGTCTCCATCTTCAGTGGTATTTAGGATCTCCTCAAAGTATTCAGCCCATCTCTCAATGACCCTGCTGTTTTCTGTAATAAGCTGACCATCTTTGTTCTCACACATGTGTGATCTAGCTTGAAATCCGTTCTTTTCATCTTTAATTTTCATATACATTCCTCTCATGTCTCCCTCCTTTGCTAGTTCCTCAATTTTAGTGATCTTGGACTTTTCCCATTCCCGTTTTTTCTTTCTTACAACTTTTGTGGCCCTTCTTCTTGCTTCATTGTATTGCTGTCTAGTGTTCCTGGTTTCTCTCTGTAGCATTATCATTCGGACATTGTTCTTCTCTTCTATAGTTTGTCTGCATTCATCATCATACCACCCTATTTTCTCGTTCTTTTGTTTAAATCCAACTATCTCTTCTGCTGTTCTTTTGATAGCATGCTTTATTATTTCCCAATGCTCATTTATGTTATTTTCGCAGTCCTTTTCTAATGTTGTCAGTTGTGTTTGGAGTGCCATTCTATAAGTTTCTGCAACAAGTGGATCCTTTGTGAGTTTTTGACTATCATATTGCTGTGCTCTCTTTCTTTGGTAATTGTGTATGGTACTTATTCTTTGTCTAAATTTAGCTTTTACTAGTAGGTGGTCTGAGTCAGCATTAGCTCCTCTGAAACTTCTTACATCTAGTATGTCTGATCCATGTCTCTTATCTATGAGTATATGATCTATTTGATTCTGGGTGTTGCCATCAGGTGAGATCCAGGTTACCTTGTGAATATTCTTATGTTGGAATTTTGTGCTGCTGATAGACATTCCTTTTCCTGATGCAAAATCCACTAATCTTATGCCATTATTGTTGGTCTCTTCATGTAAACTTTCTTTGCCAATTATTGGTCTGAATGCTGGTTCCTTTCCAATTTTTGCATTGAAATCTCCTAGGACTATTTTGATGTCATGCTTTGGCGCTTCATCATAAATTCTTTCCAGTCCATCATAGAAGGCTTCTTTTGTGTTATCATCTGCATCTTCAGTAGGGGCATGAACATTGATAAATGATATGTTGAAGAATTTTCCTTTCAAACGTAGTGAGCAGAGTCTATCACTTACAGGTTTAAATCCAATGACATTACCTACCATTTCCTTTTTAACAGCAAAACCTGTACCTAAGTTGTTAGTGCTTCCATCACTATAAAATATAGTATACTCCTTGGTTCTGAGAATGTCCGAGTCTTTCCACCTGATTTCCTGTAGGGCTGCAAGGGGTATCCTATATTTCTTTAACACTTCAGTAAGTTGGGCTAGTGCACCTGCTCTATAAAGGCTTAGCACGTTCCATGTCGCAAAACAAAAATCATGTCCTTTTCCAGGCCTAGGTTGTTTTCCGTTGAGATCTATCCGGGTTTTCTTGTGTGTAATAGCTTTCGTAACAGTATTTTTTATATGACAGAGTTGTTAGCCCTGTGCATAACCATCTGGGGGGCTGCCCCTTTCAGCTCTCTGGATAGCTGCCTTTATTTTCGGGTAAGGTGCCCTAGCCTTTGTGGATCCCTCCACTTCCTGCAAGGCAGCAGGTTTGATTTTGGTCCACCCCAGGTATTTTATTTCCCCGGTACCCACCATATCTGGAGGGCATTCCCCTATCCGCCACCTGGGGAGGCACTCGATGGGAGATCAAAAACTCCACACGAGTTATGGTTTTTACCACTTTAAATTTCACATTGTTTAACATAAGCTAACTATAATTACTCTACAATGAATTGTATCTTCAGTAGGGAAATTTCGTTCTATATACACTGCACTGGATGACTTATATGGAAACTTGGAAAAAGTGTTTCTGCTTCTGTCATAACTAAATTAAATGTTTCATTATTTAATTTACACTGTAAGTCTAATTTTGCATTCATTAATAACTATGAAATTTAAAATCCACACACATGTTCAGGTTAAGTTTACAGAAATTTTAACATTTTTTTAGGAGCTGTGGACATTGATGTCAAAAGTGATAGAGGATGGACAGCTTTAATGTTCGCAGCTAGAAACGGACACACATCAGTTATAAACATTTTGGTCCAAAAAGGGTGATGATCTTTTTATCAAATAAAATAGAGCTATAAAAAATGTTTTGAAGCAAAAAAAAAAATTATAACATTTGTCATACTAGTAGACCTAGTTAAGAATTATCTTTTTTTTTTATTTTAAAGCATTTAGTATAGTAAGATGTATTTTGTTTACTATAAAGACAAAAAAAAAGGTTTAACTTCATTTACAAAATCATCTAACAAAAAAAAAATTAATAATAACTACTTTGCAGAAAAGTTCAGTCACAATAAACTTATGTAGTATTCAGAATGTTTATTAAATTTTAAAATGTTAATTAAAAAAAAAATACTTTCATAGGTGTGATGTCAACTGCCTTAATGCCTCAGGACAAACAGCTTTGGAGATAGCACAGTTCTGGAATCACAAAGAGGTTGCTTCCATTCTATCACAATATCGACAGCAGTTAGAATATGACCAAATCCATAATTACTATTCACTCAACCCACTTTACAGAGCTTCTGATGTTCGCAAAGATGCTAAACAATTGGAATCAGCCAAAAATAATAAATCAGCCAAATTCATAATGTTCTCAAAACTTCAGCCATTTCTAATAACCTCTGAGGAAAAAAAAAAGAAATTTAAGTAAGAAAAGTGTATTTGAAAGTGCTGTTTGTGTAGTATAAGTAAAATCTATGAAAATAAATAAACTAATTATTTAAGTGTAAATCAAATGATGCCAAATGTCCATAATTTTGTAATACAATAAAATTACATTTAACTTTTTTGAAGCTGTAGTAACTATTATGGGGAAACTTAAAAATATTAATTTTAAAAAGTCGTCTAATTACATATTTATTTTTTTTTGTATCTGCTTACTGAAAAAAAAATTATTAGAAAAATTATGTTTTACTAATTAGATATCTAATATATAGATCCTCCATCGTGGTTCGATAATGACCACTTTTGTCATACAGCCAGCTGAGGGCTTTGCACTGGGGCCTTGTTCATCCTCATCTGGCTGGTTAGACCTATGTGAGCCCAAAATTTTCGGCTGCACATTGGGCAAGTTATTTCAGCTAGTGTCATTAGCCTTGCTTTTTTTCTCTGATGCTTTTCTTCTACCAGCCCTGTTCTCGTCTTCTGCAATTTGTGCACCTGTTTCACAGCACTACGCCATGATGCTCTATTATTTGCTTCCATCTCCTTTACTTGGAAGGAAAACCAATGACGTAACAAAATTAAATATATAATTAACAAGAATACCCTGGATTGTTTAAGCATCTAGATATAGTTCTTAATTGTTTTTAAAAATATCTGTAGATTAATAAGTACCAATTAAATAAGTTTATAACTATTAAAAGAAACAATTAATTACATATGTGACCAACAGTCTGTATACTTTTTTTTTTGAAGCAAAGATTCAATTCATATTGTCATATTGCTATAATTGATTGAACTTAAATATTAGACCTTCAATACAGTGTTTTTACATTTTCTTAACCTGGATGACTACTTTAGAAGCATGTTTGCTAGTCCCCATTGACCAAGTTGAACAATTTTGATATTTTAACAATTTTGTTTCTGGTTGTTTTAAATTATCCTAATTTTGTTTTTTTTTTTTGTTCATTAATTAGATTTGCTGTGTTTACCCTAGACCAGCTTCCATCAAGCATAAGAGAAACATCAACTCTAATATTTTTGGGGTTAGAAACTTGGGATCCTGTGTCCAGCCCTTGGTTTGCAGTTGATTTAGTTGAAGGCGATCATTCTTTTATTAGTAAGGTAAGAATACAACATTTCAGTAACTTGTGCATCATTAAAACAAAAGCATCTTAAACTCTCTAAATATCAAATCTTTGTTAAGCTAATCGACAATGACTAGAATATTTTTGCTACTTTATATAGTCCTGCTAAATACGAGATATATTTTGAATTAACACATAAAAAATGTTTTGCATGAACTATTTCCGTACGGTGTTACTGGTAGTAACTGCGCTGGCAATTGCAATGTTACTCTCAGCAAGTAACTTTTCCCTTTTTTTTTATTTTTCTGGATGTGAGAATGATTTTTATTTGTTTTGGTTGTAAATTTGGATGCAGGATCAACACATTTAACAAAAAAATGACATCATGTGTTAGTGGTTCCTTAAATGTAAATAATACAATTTCTTAGTGCATTTGTTCATCTTTTATGAAATTAGAAGTGATAACGTGTTTAGTTTTGTGATTTTTCAATTTTTTTTTGATAAATTTATAATTAAAAGTTTCAATCTTTCAGTATATCAATTTTTTTAAAGAATTTTTTATATATTTCCTTTTTCTGTACTCAGTTTAAACTTGACAAAAAAAAATTTTTCTTGAATACCTTGGTAATTCATTTTATTTATTTATTTATTTATTACTCTTTTGTAGCCAATTCATTTTCCTTTTGTTAGATTATAAAATAAAAAGGTAACTCTACCCCCCCCCCCCTTGCTCATTTTTGTATGTCCCAGAAAACTCCTTTTTTTTGTATCAAAACAATATGCACTGAAAGAGTTAACACATAAAAAAATGTTTTGCATTAACATAGAAAAATGGGAAAGAAACCAGTGCAAAAACAGATCTTATCTTATCTTAAATATTAAAGATCTTACTTCATAAATAATAATTATATAATTATTATAATAGCAATAATCTATTTATTAACAGTACTATCCTGATGGCTCTTTTGTAGCCCCTTTTCCAACTACTATGCAAATGATTCAATCACATGCTGGGCTTTTTGCTGAAGCTCATTCAATACTTTGTTGGTTGGACAAATATCGGTAAGCAGTAGTTTAAATTTATGTACAGATTCCTTGTGAATTTTCTTGTTAACTGTTTAATTTACTTCAGTTACTAATATACTTCAACTACTTTTTTTAAAATTCATTATTAAATTCGTCATTACTTTAACTTCTTGAGTTATCGAGATTCTCTTTAAAAAAAAGTGTGTCAGCCTCTCATTAACAATTAAAGTTTGCAACTTCAATAGTTGATGGCAAGATGTTTTCATTTTTAGTCTGCCTCTTTTATTTCTGTCTGTTCATTTAAATAGTTGTAATATTTATTTAATTTTTGTCCATTTATTCCAGTGGTATTGTATTTTAGTTTCCAAAGGGTCCTGACCTGCTTCTAAATATTCTTTCATCATGATCTCTTCAGAGCTTTCTTAATTCCAACTTGTAAATCTATCCATTTATTGCTTGTTATCTTTTTTTTCTTGGGTTACACGTTGGTTTTCTTTCCTGTGGTTTTTGTACTTATGCTATTTTTTTACTTTTTATTCTCTTGACATTTTAGTTTGAACTGACAGTACTATTCTGATGACCATCATGTCTTTTTCAAATAGTTGGTAAAGCTCCATATATGTTCTTTTGAACTTTCATTTTCTTAAGTATTTATCATATTTCTGCTCTCAATGATGGTCTTTGTAAGTGTCCTATAAAAAGTTTTGCAGAAAATCCTTGAGACTCTTTACCAAAGGCCTGGAATGAGAGATTCAATGACACCTATCTGAAGGTCCTGCATCAACTAGATGAGCCTTTATAATAAGCATAAGGTACTGTTTATTGTGAGGTCATGGCTTGAGGCCTAGTGTAGTGTATAGTTGATGAAGATGATGACCATCATGCATTTTTTCTTGTGCATACGCCATAGTGTTTGTTGTATGTTGAGTGGTCAGGCAAGAAAATAACACATTGGCATGGTTAGTTATAAGCATGTAGAGCTATTCTACCCTTACGTTAGTTACAGAGGTCAATGTTTCTTAACACTCCAGCATATTCTTTTCTTTGGTTGCTAGATATAAATGTGGAGATCTGGATCAATTTGAGATTTTCAATTTTACTGTAAGGTTTTCTGTTACTTAGTCAATCGAATTAATAAATGAAAGATGCCTTTTTTTCTTAACATTTTAATTCAAGACACAATTTAATTGTGCAAGAATGTATGTAAGAAACATCTTCCTTATTATTGATTTTATTGTGGAGAAAAATTTCTACAATGATGACAGAATTATATTGTACCGTAGGCCTAAACAGTCAGATTAGCTAGATCTAGATCAAACCACACACAAAATTATGAAAATTTCATAAAATTTAAATATTTTTTTTATAGTTTAGTTGAACTATATTTTTTTTAATTTACATTTAGATAACTACTTTATTTTTATATTACACTTAGTTATATATATATTTTTTTAATTTAATAGTTGCATACTCGTAGATTGAATAAAAAAAAAAAGTAGGATGAGTCATATATTCCAGCCCCAAGTAAGATTTATCCCTAAGTAAGCAAACCCAGTTTCCTCATTAGATATGATCTCTAGACATTGTCAACATATTGTCTTAATGTGGTCACCTGTCTGTCTATAAACTTAATGTGACGGACTAAACAAATAAGGTGGGGAGATAGACAGGTAGCTACTAGATTGCACTTTTTACTATCCGGCCAAAGGATAGTGAAAAATGGTCAGATATTCTGCTGATGGAGCTAAAATCCATTGCAACCCTATTAAGGACAGAGGTTGAGCCACAAAAAGCATTATTTTTGTCCTTATTTTCAAATTTAGTTTTGATTCATGTCAGTGGTATGTTAAAATGTTTACATCTTTCCTTTATTGAACACCTTTTAATATATTTTTTCTTTTATTTAAACTTTTTAATAAATATAATCATCATAATTTAGCTCAAGTACTAGAATCATCACTCAGATATTCTTTCATTTTGATTAAAGTATTTTTACTTTGTCAATGTTTATATTCTTAAGTTACTTTTCTGCTAATATGCAGAACAGAATCAATACCTTATTTTCTTGACTGTTTCAATTTAGCCTTTTGAACTCTTTATTTATAACTATTTCTTTTTACCAGAGAAATATTTTTTATTTATTAAAAACCAGGTTTTGTCCAACATGTGGCAGTAAGCAGACAGTGATAGAAGGAGGTTATAAACAAGTATGTAATAATTCTGACTGTACAAGTCATAAAGGTACTAATCATTTTCAACACTTTTGTTTTAAACTAAAAGAAATTGTTAGCTGCATTTCTAAGCTACTCATAAGTTTAAATTTGTAATTCTAATAAGAATTATTCCTTTGTTTTTTTACTAGGTGTTCACAACACTTGCTATCCTCGTGTGGATCCATCTCTCATAATGCTTGTCTTGTCCCCCAGCAAGAAGCAATGCTTACTGGGCAGACAGAAACGCTTTCCACCAAAAATGTTTTCTTGTTTAGCAGGGTTTATGGAACCAGGTCATTATTTTGGATATCATTAGTCATGCCACAATGAAATTTTGTACATTTATATTTTCATTGACATAAATTGCACTAGACTTCAATTTAGCAAGAAAAGTTGTCAAATAGTCGAAATGAAGCCATGAAAATTTTATCTAGAAATTTTCTGATATATTTCCTTTAAAATAACAGAAAAAACAACAACATCCATCTCTTAAAATAACTAAATGTGTAAGTTAAAAAAACAACAACAACACATAGACACTATAGATGGTAAATGTTAAAATGTTCCTAGTAAATTTGTTATTAACTATCTGCCACAATTTCTAGGAGAATCTATTGAAGACACATGTAGAAGAGAAATTGAAGAAGAGAGTGGAGTCAAAGTTGGAAGAGTAGACTACCATTCAAGCCAACCTTGGCCTTTTCCAGCCACACTAATGCTTGGCTGTATAGCCCATGCAAGAACAGAAACTATTACAGTAAATATTTTTTTTTGATCAGCATTAAAAATCATTACTAAAAAAAAACTATAAACAAAATATTTAATGACTAGAAAGCACAGTTTACTTTTTTTTTTTTTAGTTACTTCTTCAAACACACTGTTTATTATTTACTTTATTCAAAAAGTCTGCTTGAAACTAGTAGACCCTAGTAGATGCCTAAGCTATGTTGTTCATCTAATGACTTTCAAATTCTAGCACTGGAGACCATTAATGCCTTCAAGCCCAGTGCCATTTTTGCATATACTGATGGGTCAGCATCGATAGATTCTGGAAGAGCAGGCTATGGAGCCTACATTTACTTTTTTGGCTCTGACTCAGTCAAAATCTTTGGACCATGTGGCAGTGTTTGCAGTTTTGATGCAGAGGCCATGGCAGTTGTGAAGCCTTAAAAGTCATTGATTGTCAACTCGGAGAGGGACATTTGAGGGCAACACAGATAGTTGTGGTCTTTGACTCAAAACCTGTACTACAGGCTTTGCAAAGCCCTGGACCATGGCCTCCATATCAACACTGTCATCATGACCTCACACAATATAAAACGATGCTATGGCACCCCTGTAATAATGCAGTGGGTACTGAGTCATATAGGTGTGACTGGTAACACTTTTGCAGACTCCTTGGCCCACTGGGAGGGCAAATTCCACCCACTGAACAGGCTGTAAGTTTTCATCAAGCCCTGGCTATAATTCAAAAAACAGAAATGGAAAAGTGGTTTGAGTGCTGGGACAAGTCCCACAAAAAATCAGTGGAGTCTGGAAGAGCATGAAGCGCCCTGACCGCACTTCCCCTTGGTGAAGGCTGTCCATGCGGCGCAAGCTATTATAGCACATTGCAAGACCAAATTTTGATTCACTCTGCCCCCGCTGTGGGAAAGAAGAGGAAACCATGCCTTATATTCTGTTAGACTGCCACAGACTTGCTGATCTTCGTCTTGACAGGTCTTGGAAACCAAAAATTCCAGACCTGTATGGTGACATGTATGCACTACGCAAGACAGCAGGATTTCTGTCCAGTGCTTTTGCAAGAGAGGATTTGAGCCTCTTAAGCCCTCACTTAAATGGAGTTTGATGATGATTCAAAAGGTTTCTTTGAGTATTAAAAGCTAAAAATTTTTAGCTAAAATTTTTGCTTCTCATGGACACCTTTGGTGGCTATTTATTAAAACTTGCCTCATTATAAAGCTTTTTTTTTCCTGCCTTTCTTTTTCATCTTTATTTTGACAGATAGACAAAGATGAACTTGAAGAAGCCCGTTGGTTCTCTCGTGCTGAGATTGCTCAGATGTTAGCTGGTCAGCACCCAGATGGCTTATTCATACCACCTAGTCAAGCCATAGCACATCAGCTGATTAAATCATGGGCGACAAGCAACTCTGCTAATTTATGACATAATCTATAATTAGTAAATATTTAGTATAATATCCAAAATCATTTTAGTTCAAATAAATGATGTTTTAAATTAGCTTATGATAGCTAGAGGGAGGCTTCTTGTTAAAATCTTATAGCTTTTTATAAATTTACTATTTGCATTTACTTTACTGTGATTTGTAACACTGACTAAATCATTTTGAAAATTTAATGTGCAAGAAGTTGTTTATTTTAATATTATGCTGTAGAAGTTTAAATCTGTTTTCTTTGAAATTAGGTACACCTGATTTGTTGAAAGATTATACGTTGAAAGACATGTTTTTATTTGAATAAATGTTTGTATAATTTTGTTAATTTAATATTTAAAATTATTCAAACCAGATTTGTACAATTTTACTTTTTTTTTTAATCAAATTTTTATTATTTTCTTAAAGTCAACAGTTGTCATATTATATTTACTAAATATCATTTCAAAATATACATATTTATTACAAAATTATTTTTTTGTTTAATTTATACATTTATTTAAAAACTAAATTAATTTACAGAAATGAAAGGGTATTTGGGGCTTGGCTGCATTTTGTAAAAAAAAAAAAAAAGTTGATAAAAAAAAAAAAAGCACATATACTACTACACTATCCAAATGTTGTAAATTAAAAGGTTTTTCTTCTATTTTTGCTATCTTTTTTAAAATAAGTTTTCACTAGAATTCCTATTGAAAGTTTGTGAAATATTTTAGGTTAAAATTAGTTTCAACAGAAGTATCACTATCATTGTTAGTCAAATTATTTGTTTGCTTATAACCTTGATAAGAGTTACTGTTTGTAACTGTTTGTAAATGTTAAGGACATTCAAATTATGAAATGAGATATTCTATTACACATTCAAGCCTAAAATATAAACAACAGACAAGAAAGAAAGATCTTTTTCTAATTAGGGATATTGGCTTGATTAAAAGGGTTTTTCTTTTGGTGTTATCTTCCATCTATTTTCAAAAAAATGTTCTATTTTCTACCAACTTTTCATAATGTTATAAAAGGTAGGTTGTCTGATGCCAGAAATTGAAGAAATAGTAGTGGTAGTTTTACCATGGTCACATACCTAATAATTTCCTTTTTTTTCTCAGGAAGTTATAATGTTTTATTATTGTTGTTTTTTTTTTGTTGCATATTTTGAATGTCATCATACAAAACCTCAACACAAAAAAATACTGCAGATAAGGGTTATATAATCATACAAAACCTCAACACAAAAAAATACTGCAGATAAGGGTTATATAGTCATCATATTGTTGCTGCATCAGATATGGGACTATTAAGAGTCAACTTTATTTATTAATGCTGTGTTTTCAAAAAGCATAAAATAATCTTTCAATTCAGCATCCTTGACATTGTTAATATTGTGGATTTATTTCACTTTTCATTTTACTTTTTCATTTGGTTTCTTTATATCACCCCAACATTTATCCATAATTTCTTTCCTATGAAAATCTCCTACGGAAATGTTTAGATAACATCTATGATTGACATAATCATATAAATTATAACCATATTAAGTTTTACCCAATAGTATCTTTTTTCTTTGGATTTCAGCCTCAATTGGCTTTTGTCGAAAACTGAATTTTCAAAACTGGATTTTTTTTTTAATTTTATTTCTCAACCTCTTGACATGCTCACATTAATCAATAATCATTAATCATTGCATGCCTGCTGTTTATTCTTTTTGAACTTTTTAAATTTTAGAATTTGTTATTTAAATTTTTTTTTGCCTTTAAAAACTTATCTCAGGATATTTTAAATATTTTTAAATAATAATTTAACATTGCCATAAAGTTAGATTATTTAAGAGTGCATTACTTAAATTGACTGCGAGTTACCATTACCTAGTAATTTTACCTTATGTGAGACAGATAAAGCAGTTATTTTCTTCGCTTTGACAACAGTACTATTTTTGGTCTCATTATGCCATGGATTTTGCTAGATGTCATCTGTTTATTTTCGTAGCTATTCTTTGGTATTAGGCCTACATATAGGCTATATAGTTTTATTTATTGTGTATTTTATTATCTTGAACCAAAAAGTAGTTAAACAGAAAGTTATGACTAACTATCTTACGCTAGAGATTAAGTTACAGAGAATCAGTAGTAAACAGACTAGGACAATGTAATCACCTATAGAGAATAAACTTGTGTATTTTGAAGAAGAACTTTTTGATACTCATTTGATGTTTAGTGATAAAGCAACTTTGTGGACTCCCTAGAGCAATATTGAGGTGTACCTTAGATTGCTGATTCCTAAGAAGCAAACAATAGAAAAATGGGGCCCTAAATTTAAATTTAAATTAGCATCTTGGGTCATATACATTTCAGCTTCCAAAGCCTTTCTTTGGTCAACTTATTAAGGTTTCTAATCTCAACTCTGATCTAAATTGAAAAAAAATGTCACTCTACTCAAAAACAGCTTTTCCCTCTGCCCCCACTTTGTACTTGTTCCTGTTTTTATTGACAAGGTAAAATTACTTCTAATTTCACTAATACCTTGCAAAAAAAAGGCCTTTTTTTTTTCTTGAAAAGTCGTCAGTTTTAAGGTTTCAGAAAGAAGGGTGACAAGTACAGGATATCCCCATCAATAAATTTCAGTCTTTACATTGCAGTCAGAAAATCTAACTATTTACTAAATTCTATAAGCAACATTTAGAAGCCCCTACACAATCTAAATTAATTGTAAGAACAATCAAAATATTATTATTAAAAATAATGACATGAAAATCAAATTTAGTTCAATTAAAATATCTGTCTGTCTGGTACAATTTTGTTACACATTAGGCCTATTTCTGCCACACCCATTCTCGGAATAAATTAAAACTTCAACAAAATTATTTGTTGTACCAAAGATTACATGAATCCATAAAAATGAGCCAATTAGTTCAATTAGTATTGGTCATTAAATGCATTATCCCGTTCTCTACAGCTCACTTTCCTGAAAGTAAAAAGTGCAGATCAAATAAGTGGCATTAAGAAAGGAAGGGAACGAGCCATATAGGCCTAGTGCTAAAATATATGTTAGGAAACAAATATGCTTTAAGGCATGTCTGAAATGGGCTTGGTCGTTGTAACGTGTTCAACAAAACAACTTGTAGGGAGTCCTTTTCTTTTTAATTATTTATTTTCAAAAAATGTGTACCGGTACGCTAAAGAGTTAAGACTTCAACAACGATATTATAGCCAGGCCTACATCTATATATTATGCGCAACACTCTGGAGAAGTTCGACCATTACCATACAAGAAAGACTGGTAGAACATTATAGAGTTTGCGCACCTGAGGGGGAGGGGTGATACATGCAATCGCCTTTCCCCCATCGGACAAACCAATACTTTTTCTTTTTATATTATAGTTAAGAAATTACAAAATAAAAAAAAAATCTGTCACTAATATAATAATATAATTTATATATACTGTTACGTATTTCTGAATCTTCTGGCTAGAAGTATTAGTAGGCACACAAATAAAAACACTGTAAAGAACTTGACGACTAAACTTTCAGTTTCATATAACTTTAATGACTATTAACTCTAACAATTCGTCACTGTAACATGTAGCGTAGAAGAATGTACAATATCTGTCAGTTTACAGTTAGCTATACTTCGTTGCAATTCATCTCTTCACTTCTTTGCAATTCATCTCTTCTCAACTTGCACCGAGTCGTATTCCACAGAACAGACCAACGACACACTTCCCAGTGTCGCTCCAGGTCTCCAAAACTGAACCAAGTCGTAACAGACCAACGACACACTTCCCAGTGTCGCTCCAGGTCTCCCACATCAGAGCCGCACACGTCTTACATCGACTGTATCGACTGTAACGGCTGAATTCCACTGTAGTTCGCTGTATAGACTTTAACGACAGTAGTCCACTCCAGTTAACTCTACCCTAGTTAACTTGCATCGAGTCGTACACATTTCTCTTCCACTAGAGCCGCACACGTCTTACATCGTCTGTATCGACTGTAACGGCTAACTCACGACTCCATACGACTGACTTTCACATTAACTCTCTGGCTTATTTAGAGTCCCTAATCGCTTGTCCAAAGTTGCACAAACACGGCTAGTATATATATCCTCTGGAATAACACGTGAGGAAACGTCACATCCTGTCTTTGTTTATACATGTAGATTCCAGAAAACATCGGCTGCAGTGTCATCTTGCCGGGGTCACAAGTTGTGACCTCTATCTGTCACTGGACATTGCTAGTACCTTTTGGAATAACATGTAAGGACACGTCACATCCTGTCTCTGTTTATACATGTACATTCCAGGGAACACCCGCTGCTGTGTTATCTCGTCGGGGTCACACGTTAACCTCTTCCTGTCACTGGTCATTTATAACAATACTATAAATTAAATTCTTATATCGAGTCGGCCCACCCCTATTCTTTAATGCCAAATGCAATCTTTAGAAGAAATTATTAAAGGAGCGAGGATTAATCGGTTTCACTTTACCGCCCCTCCCATTTCCAGACAGAGTTTATGTAATTTCAGATGAATTTATCATAATTATTTTAAGAAAGACTTTGCATTGGAAAAGTTAGAATTCAAACAAAATTTTTCAGTATAAGAGTCTCGATTGAGATGAGTTCTAAATCCGAATAATGTTTTCATAGTCGCCTTTTTCCAACCTTTACTCAATCTGATATTTTTCTAGTTAAATAAATTTGGAACTATAACTCAAATTTTACACTTCAATTTTATTGAATATTATTTGACAAATAATTTTTTTCGGCGGCGATCCTCAAAGCCAAAATCAAGGAACAAATCGGTTTTATTTGCATATATTACCAGGATCGCACACTAAGATTTTAAATTTGGAAAACTAAATTTTGACAAGCCTTTGTAGAACTCTAAAAAAATTTTTGGAACATTTAAAAATAATTGTTTGAGACATTAATTAAATTGCAACTCAATTAAGGGCCTATAAATTCATATTAGAATATTTTTCAAGTACAACATTATTCAGATGGTCCTTTTTTAATAGTATGAATAATGAGCTTTAGGTCAGGAGAATGCGTTTCTTCTGTGAAGTATGCATGAAAACATTTTTCCACTGATAAAAAATGAGATGTAATAGATGTCAGGAGAATGCGTTTCTGCAGTGAAGAATGCAAGAAAAAGTTTTTGGCGTCGGGGCGAACTCCATTGATGAATAACGAGCTGTAGATGTCAGGAGAATGCCTTTCTTCAGTGAAGAATGCAAGAAAACACTAGGGAACCTTAAATAGCGCTGCCCCAGTTGTTTTGTTTTTCGCCGAAGGTTGAGAAATGCTGCTTTTTTAATTCTCATATCTATATATATCTATATCTCTCTCTCTCTCTGTATATATATATATATATATATATATATATATATATATATATATATATATATATATATATATATATATATATTGTATGTATGTATATATATGTGTGCGTGCGTGTGTGCTGTACGAACGTTTATGCATAGGGTTAGGGTTTGGAAAAAAAATCGCCCCCCCCCCCACTCCAAAGTTCTGGATCCGCTAGTGTATATATCTTTCTCCTCTCGAGTAAACGTACCGCACAAGTTGCATACAACTTAGGCCTCCCTTTTATTGTCATAAGAACTTTATTAGAACGTGATTTGTTCAGATTGAAACAAAAAATGTAGGCTATCTGGTTATATGGAAATTATGGTGCATTAGTCTTGTTTAGAGTAACACCGGTTAATCGTTGCAGTCACATGATCAATGTTAGTCCTCGCTTATATAAATGGAATTACTCTGTCTCTGCCCTGCCAGGATGTAAACAAACCTTTGATAATCGCATTCAATGATTTAGCTTCTGAAAAATCTAGTTAAAATAGAGATCTAGATCTATTGAGTCTAGTCTTGATCTAAAGTCGATCTAGAGCTTGGAGTCCTAGAGAATAAAATAATTCGATAGAAAAGTATGCCTTCATTGGAGGAATTAATAGATCAAGCCCACAAAACAGCCGATTTATTAAAAGAATATCAAAAAGATTCTGTAGGATGGCATACTGCTAAAAAACATGTAAGTAAAAGTAAAGACTAGACATAGATCTATATAATACCTAGTAGTCTAGTTACAAGAATATAGACAAGATCTACACTCTAGTCTAGAGTCTAGATCTATTCTAAATTCACTGTTATTTTGATCTAAACATTCTAGATAGATCTATTTCTTTATTTTTGTAGGTAGGCTTTGAGTTTGAGTCTGACTCTTTAAGATTAAAGTCTCTTACTCTTAGTAGTCTTAGACTTCCAAAACTCAAAAGTGATTTAGGTTAATAATATGAATCTATGATAAATACAAAGTTCTAGGTCTGCTTATGACAATCAAATCATGTATAGCTTTACCTAATTGATTGAAATTCTATTCTCTTAGTTAGTCTTTTAAATTAGTATCTAGGGTCTTAATTAGTCTTTTAAATTAGTATAGAGTCTTAAAAAATCTCAATATGATTCATATTGTGAAGAACTAGGCCAATATATGGAGTTATAATATTATATATATATATATATATATGAAAGACACTCATATCTATTTAGACTTTCTTTCTAAGGTAACTAAGACAGAAGAGAAACAACTCTGGTAGACTTCTATAATTTGGTTCCAATAAAACTGTCCTAGCTGCACAACAGTTTAGATTGCCTGTTGCATTGCCAACAAGTTAATGCATATATTACCAGAATTGCACACTAAGATTTTAAATTTGGAAAACTAAATTTTGACAAGCCTTTGTAGAACTCTAAAAAAATTTTTGGAACATTTAAAAATAATTGTTTGAGACATTGATTAAATTGCAACTCAATTAATTCATTATATGCAGATCCACATTAAAAGGAATGCTGAAAATATCTTTAAAAAAAAATACATTTGGGCTGAACAACAATTTGTGAATATTATAAATTTGTCAAATGAGACTAATCAATCTTAGCTGACAGACTTAATGTCAACAGAATATAAATTATTTTGTCTGAAATTTTTTTTAAAATTATTACTAAATATGTGGTGTCCTGGATGGAATCTTTGATTGGGCCAGAATTAGTCCATTGCTGCTTTATCTAGGGACAGTCCAGGATGTCTAGGGATAAAATTAATAATATATGTGTAATGATGAGGCTAGGCTTCATTTTGAGGGTGGTCTTGGCTAGCAGATCACCATCGACCTTAGCCACAGATTGGCCAGCTAGTGTTCGTACATTAAATAGGCTGACTCAGCAACCTAGCTCAATTGGTAAGTGTATTATAAGCCTGGATGCATGATGCCGTGTAAATTGTATGACTCAAAACTCCAAAGGTTTGAATATAGTAGATCATTTCAGGATTCTAACTTGGTTTAGGCTACCATGGTCTTCATTAATTTCCTCATTATAGAAGATAGTAAAAAAAACACAAACTTCTCTTACTAGTAAAAAAACACAAACTTCTCTTACTAATATGCTTTTTAGGATTAGAAGCACTTTTGTTTTAAAGCTCACTTCATAAAGTCTGCTCACAAATAACAATTGCTGAGTTTTTTTTATTTAAAATTAATTTGTGGGATGGAAACATAAATAGAACAAAATTTTGTCAAAACACACACAAAAAAAAAAAGGCTTGAAGTCTTGCAGTGCAGTTTACGAGGAAGCTCCTCATGTCAGTGTAGAATGCATTGCTTATCTTTTCAAATGTGGTCATTGTTCAGATTTCTTGTTCCATTTATTACATCTTGTCTTTCATAAACTAAAAAAAAAAAAAAAAAAAATCTTAAACATAATATTGATTCAATTTGATCATATAATTGTGTGCATCTTAGATAATCAGCCTAAATTAATTGCTCTAGATATGTAGATCTATTACTTATTAATATTATAATCAGGTCTGGTATCTTTGGTCTACATTTCAAATTAATTTAACCTTTAGCCTAAATCTTTATCAACATGTTCTGGCTGAGTTAAAACACCCTTATATACCACACATAATTTTCCACCTCAATGTATAAATATTATGCAAATAAAAATGTACTTTTGAAAATTTTACATTCCTAAATTATTATATATTAGTTTTGTGGAATCACATATGATGACTATAATATAGGTATTATTTTTATTCTAGAATAATGTATTAAATTTGAAGCATATGTTTTAAGTAGATTTTAGAAGAGGTAAAAATAAGAAATAGTCAATGATTCATTTAAAAAGTGTTTTTTTTCTGTTGATCTTCATTGCTTAGTTAAATGTTTATGTAAATTTAAGTAGGGCATATACCTAAAAATAAAATAGTCTTAAGTAGGCTACATCAGTTTAACGAGAATTTTAATTGTAACTGTCTTTATCATGCTGGTGATAAAGCACTAGTGCATTTGAATCAAATTGTTCAAATGGAGTTTACCATTTCCTTTATTAGACAAGCCTCTATAGGGCAATGCTTGCATTCACTTTATCTCTGTATGTGATACTTTATCTCTAGAGCTCTCAGCTTATCTTGAGAAACTATTGTGGGAGAAATTATTGTTGTCTTTTATTCAGATTTGTATTATTTGCTCTAAAATAAAGATTATTTTTTTAGCAGCAATCGAGATTTAAAAAAAAAATATTTTGTTTATACACATCAGGTTTTGTAGCTATTATGTCAGCCCATTATTATTTTAGTAATTTTTCTTTTTCATTTCTTTCAGAAAGACATAATTGTAGAATATAAGCACTCTAAATGTCATGGATTTGAGCATGGCTATTTGTAAGTCGAGTGTAAAACTATACAAGATAATCAACTTTATTTATATTATTTAGTTTAAATTACTTTATAATCATATCCCAAAATAATTTATGATTTAATTATTGCTTAAAAATTATTTTTTTTTAATCATTTATTATCTCTCCTAGGAATAATTTTTCCCCATTCCATTAAAATGTGTCCTTTTTTTTCTGTTTCATTTGCAGTTCTAACTTGACATGTCTCCTATACACATTTTGGAACAAATAAATCAACAAACGTGCAGCTAAAAAAAATAATTTGAGATAGAATTAGGTTTATAGATTATATATTAACAAGCTTATCTTTGAGTCTGAAAATTTAGGAGGAGTACAGAAGATGCCTTTTGCAAAACTAGATAAATAGAAGATAAAATAATTGCTAAACTAAGCTAACTGAACTTGTTTCTCTTTAGGCTATTTGCTCACACATCCCAACAAAAAGTAATTTCTATACAGTATCCTCACTAAATAGTACTGGTCGGTGAGCATGAAAATATAGATAGAAATATTCTCCATAATTAGTTGCACAGCAGTTAGATTTTTATTTGGACTTTTATTCTGTTCCTATAGCTGGTGAGATAGTTACAAATTGAAGAACTTGAAAAAAATACTGCTTTAGATTCAAATAGATTAATAAGAATTTTTTTAAAATTACAGATACAGAGGTCAAGCTGAATATAATTGTTCTAAAGAAATCCTGTTTAAATACTTAGACCCATTACATGATCCCTGTCTGAGAACAAAATGGGACAAAGATATCAGAAAAATTGTTCTTCTCAAGCAAGTAAATCCAGTAAGTATGCCAATTTTATATTGTAGACAATAATATTCTTTCTTTTTACTATTTCACTGGGTTTTGACTAATAGTCTTCTTCTGAGTCCATAAGCTTAAAACAGTGACTTATGCTTACATGGAGAGAGGAAATGCAGTACAGGAAACACAAAGTACAAAGATCAAGTGAAACTAAGGATTCTAGAATAAAAATACTCTCTTGCTTTAATTCAGTCTCCCTTTGAACTGTCTTGGCTCATTATTAGGTTGCATATTTTAAACTCTGAACATTACTTTAGGTCTTGATTTTAAGATTATCAACAATAAAAATTCCCATAATGCCCTGTTAGTCTATGAGATATCTGCTAGAGTTAGGTGAAATAAAAAAAAACTGTCCCCATAACCTACATACAAATTCATATATCTCCCTAGATTTAATGTAGGAATTAAATATTTCAAAATCATTTTAACTTTTTGATAAAATCAGATTAATATAAATTTTGGTTTACAAATATTTCTTTCAAAAACATCGAAGCATTGAGCTACAATATTTGGGTCTGAGACTTTATAAGTGAAATGACCTCTCTTGCATGTGGCACTAGTTAACTTTAATCATATTTTTTAAGTTAGGTCAAAAATGAGATTGTAATTATCACACAATTTCACTTATTACTCTTCCTGTTAAACAGAAGCATTAATTTATATTTATATAGTTTATACTTTACAAAAATAATATATTATAAATTACATATATTACATGTAATGTTTTGTGCATTTTAGGAAATAACAATCATTCGCTCCCTTACCAACAGTGCTGCCATGGGATTAATTTCACCTCGTGACTTTATAGATATCATTCTGACTTTGAAATCAGATGACTGTATTTCAACCAATGGTAAGACACATTTGTAAATAAAACAACATGTTTATTAAATACACATGTTGATTCAGAAACTCTTCTAGCACTTTAATGTTCTTTATCAAATTTATTTTCAATTTTAGGTCGCAGTATTGAGTATGAGGAGTGTCCTCATGACAAGGACTATGTCAGAGGCTGGAACTACCCTTGTGGCATGATGTGCATTAGCATTCCAGAGTAAGATTATTTCTTTATATATATTTTCTTATTTTAAGTTAAAAAAATCTTAAATGTATCATTTATTTTATAAGTTTGACCAATATTAAAATATCATAAATACTATTAAGCAAGTTTGAATAAGCTATTATAACTTAATGCAAGATGATACTATGAATCTTACTTTGCTTGATTCATTGAACTCAACTACTCCCATCTCCAGTGTGGAAGATGAAGTAGAATATGTTTATTTGATGTCTTGAGTACCTCAAACTTTTTAAATTATATCTTTAACCTATGCTTCCCATTCATACTTTAAAAAAAAAATCATTTCATTCAAATATAATTTATTTCTGATAATATATGTAGTTTGTGTGTTATGCATATGTATCAAGTAATGAATGATAGTACTTGTAAAATATTTATAAGGAATAATAATGGTTGTCTGAGTAATACATCTTTACATCTATTATCAAAAATTAGTTTATGGAGAACTCATATAACAAAAAAATGAGATTGGGGTTTCAGATGTAAAAATAAAAAAGGGGGGAACCACATTAATAATGCAAGTCAGAAAGGATATTGTAAATGCGTTTATTAACTTTTTTTTATACCTTTCCCCTCAGAAAACCTGGGTGTACCAAATTAATGACATTTATACAACCTGATATAAAAGGTAGCATTCCTAAGACATTGGTGGATTCAGCATTGCCTGCATCTATGGTTGGATTTTTTCACAATCTGCATACAATACTCAAAAAGGATGGCCATATAAAATAATATTTATTAGTTAACAAACCTTTTGCTTTTATTTATATTTACCAGTGTTGTTGTTGTTGTTGTTTTCTACTATCTGTTTTACCTAAACATAACAATAGCCAATGAGATGATACAGAAGTGAAGTATTGTATCATACATGTTTTCCTGAAATAATTGTCATTACTTTCCAAATTGTGTAAACAAATGTAAAAGTTGCTATTAAATAAAATTAAGTGTTAAATAACATTATATCTTTGCAACAGTTTTTTAGAAAAAATTAGAATGAAACTAAATAACTATTTCTAAAATATAATTTAATAGCACATGAAAACACATTTTAAGATAATTTCTTACACATTTCATTTTAAAAGTTAATCACAGCAAATATAAAGATTAAACTATTTTTTTTTACATTATCTTACATATATCTAAAAAAAAATGTTTTCCTTTCACATACTGAGCCATTGACCTAGTTTGTTTTGAGGGGGAAAAAGTTTCTATTTATTGAGAACAATTTAATATCTGTGCTTTGTATTATTTTAAATTTTATAATATTTTACTATATGTAATATGTCAATTTGTCAAGCAATGTGATCACATTTTTTAAAATTTTTTATTAAAATTAATCCATTTTATTTCATTCAGAAGTTTAAATAGACTTTTTCTTTTTTCTGTTTTAACAAAAGCAACCTTTTTTTTTGGTCAAATCTATAAATGACATGTATTTTAAAATAGATTGTAAAGATTTATATAAAATCAAATCTTCTTTTTGGTAATATTTTTATACTATCTTAAGGTAAACGAGATCAGGTTTTATAAACTGTACATGGTCTCTTATCACATTATTTACCTGTACAGAGATATCTGACCTAGTTTAAGCAACATAGAACAAATTAACACCGGTTTCTAAAAGCAAATTAAACAGAAAATCAATACAATGGTTATTGTTTTCTTTAATGCAGCCAGCATGACTGCACTGATTGATTTTAGTCCCTGTGGCAAAGTAATAGATTGTTTGCTAAATGTGGGATTGTACCAATTAAACTTTCACATTTCTTTTCTCCTTTTTGTCACAAGTGTGATATGAAAGAAGAACATTTACAAGTTCAATACAGAGTACCTTTTTTTCTGCCACAGTTTTTGCTGGTATGGTCACTTCATTTTAAAGTTTTTGTAATTACATTAGCTACATATTAATGTTGTATAGCATGTTATAGTTTAAATGCATCTACAATTGTGATGATGATTTGCAAACAAACCTAGCAGCTCAAACATGATTTTTAATATCTCTATGAGAGATGAAATACTTTCACATAATTATATACAAACATCAAGTTGTTATTCTTATTGTACACTGTCTATTTATTGCCTAGAATGTACTCTAGGTGTAAAACCAATATACTTTATTTTTGGATTGTTTTGAGAAGAAAATGTATGGAGCAATGCAAATGTTGTTAATATTTTTTTAAAATAAAATACATTCCTGTTGGAGGGGGGGGGGTGTTGTCTCACAATTCATTCTTTTTTTAAATAACTTTTTCAATTAAAGGTAACATTTTTTAATTTTCTGAACTTTGTTAGTCAATCAAATATCTGTAATTGTATTTGATGTGATGATGTCTCTGTATGTGGATTAGAAGTCTAGATTAACTCTTTCTCTCTTAATCGACAATACCATCGTTGATTCCACCTCATTAAATTAAATAAATTTTTAATTTTATAAACTTGACTTTGTGTTATATAAAAAGAGCATGCATTTCCCTTTAATTCTATATCAAATACAACATTTTCTAATAACAAACAACAAAGCTTTTGAAGCTTAATCATAGCAGGGTAGTGAAATAGTAATGAGAAGAATGAAACATGGAAAAATAATAATGAAGAGAAAGAGTTAATGAACAGTATTCAAATGATTTTCAAGTTGCAAAAATAAAAAGCATGTCAAACACTTGTCTTTAATTGATATCCCATCTGTCTGACATTTATGCAATGCTCTGGACATTTGGTTAACATTGCAACTTTTCTTTTAAACAAATCATAAATTGTGTTTAAATAAGATTTATTATCCTTTTTTTTAGTTGACAACTGAGCTAAAATGTAACATATCATATAGCTTTTCCACTTTATTTTATTATTTTTTTTTTTATAGACCTTTTGATGAATTTCTTGGATCCAAATTTTATTTTTTCTTGTGATACTTGACCTTATGGCAAAAACTTTCTTTGAATAAGGAGGACAAAGTTGTTGTTTTTTTAGTTTTTGTTTAGCTTATTACATAAAACATTTTGTTTTTGTGACTATATCTTTAAAAAATTATTTGATAGAAATTATACAAAGTTTATTATGCATGCACATTTTTTACGTGATCTAAAATATTTTTAATCAAAATTTTCCCTATACATTAAATTTTTCAAAGAAAGATAAACTTCTTTTTACGTTGTGAGTTGTATAATTTTATTGTGCAACAATTTATATTAAAACGATATAGTTAATGTTATTGTTTCTGTGTAGTTGTTTTAATCATCCTGTTGGTTTACATTATCAAGTGGATAATGTTATACTTTATTTTATGTTAATTGGTGAATCATAATCATATACATTTTTTTTTTTTAATTGAAGTCCCACAAAGTCGAATATTTTGTTTGATTCATTAATATGTTTTATTGTGTTGTATTCATTTAAAAAAAAACAGAACCAAACAATGTTTACCTTTTTCATTACAGCATTTTGAAATCCATTATTTGTTCTATGGCCACATTAATGATGTGGATAGTATTTGGATTATTGAAACTTTGCTCTCCTATATCAGCTTTTCTTTTGGTATGCCAACTTGTTATACATTGATGTCTTGTTTAATTGAGTTGTTTCAAAAGATAATGAAATGTATTTACTTGTTGCCACCCTGCCTTCAACAGAAACATTGGAAGTTCTTTTTTTTTTCTTCTATTAACCAAGACGAGCTTAAAAGGTATTTTTATTATCATCACTTATGAAACTATAATAGATGTCTTGAGTTCTGTTGAAGCCTATGCAGTTGAATGATTCTAGATCTACTTCTTCAGATTTTTTAGACTGAAATCATCAATTCTTTTTATATTTATGTTGAAACCAGTAAACACAATTTTTTTTAATGATCAAAAGTATTACATTTATACTCACTATGTGCTTGAGATTATTTTTTGACTCTGTACCAGTATTCTGTAAACCTGTATAGGATACATATGTGTTGTCTGAGTAGAATTATTGTACTGTTATCCATTTCAAATCTGGTGAGGATAATGAATTTTATTGAGTTCTTGATTTTGTTGAATAAAATAAAGGAGACTTGGTGGCTTTTCTGGTTGCATGTCTCCATTGTCATTTGGTGTTCACTCAAACAAGTGATTTGTACATACTTTGACACATGGACTGTTTGGTCTCAAATGGAACTTACAAACCTGTTATAACAGTTTAAATGTGTTTATCTAATGGGGTAATTATTATAACTCCTCATTAATTAGTTGCCTATGCCTTTTGTTTTCAGAGGCATAATCATTTACATATCAATATGCATGTAGTATATGTTGATAGTCTTTATAGCCTTGTAGTATTTAGTATTAGTAGGAACAAATAAATTGATAGATAGCCTTCCATCCACTGTCTGGTGTTGTTTCTTTGATTGTTTCATTTTTTTTTAAAGCTTACATTCATTGTTCAAACGCTTCTGCTTCAATGATAGTATCCATGTGTAACATTTGATACACAACTGTTCATTTTAAAGCCTTTAAAAACAACACATTAAATTGATTAAATAAACAAAGAGAAGTAAATGGAGCATTCTTATTCTCATTATGGTTAAATAACCTTTGTGCTGCCAAACAGGAATGTTAAGGGTAGCTACCTTTACATTACAGAAATGTCATTATGTAGTCCCAAGTGTCTGAGTGCTGTGGTTGGAAGGAACACTAATAAAAACATGATGAGGTAGGGAGGTTGTGTTCAACAGGAGTGGAAAATCCGCCCATGTGAGATAGCCTTCCTCAGACGTAGCATCAGCTCTGAATCACATAGCAATGATTAAAGGTAAATTTGAACCAATTCTGCTTCTAAAGTTTTTGCTAAAAATGAATGAAACAACTTCAATTGAATTCAATACTTAAAATACATATAAAGCTATAGACTCAGAAATTGGATAAATCTTTTCCTTTTTTGAAAACTCATTTTTTTTTCTAGAAAAAATAATAATTTTCAGACAAAATGCTGACAATTTTAAAAGATATAGACAAATATTGAAAAACTGACTCTATAGAATAGAATCAAATTAGGTTGTTAATATATATTCGGAATTTCAAAAGAATACATCAATAAATAAAAAGGTAGATAAAAATTAAAGAAGGTGACCAAAGCGAAAATGTGATTATTGAGAGAAATACCTTTAAAAAAAAAGTCTTTTCAAATGATTTCAAGAGTATTTTACCAAAGGCAAGGCTTATTTTTCAGTTTATTCTCTTTCACTGCAAGCTTAAGCTTCTCTCCTATAAGTGAAATCTGTATTATATAACTTTATTTCTCTTCTATACTGAGTTTAAAAGATGTTTTTTTTAGTTATCATTATCTCCTAGTTGATAACTAAGAAAAGTGATGGAAAAATGTAATCATTTTTTTTTTTTTAAGTCAAACGAAAATCTACAGCACAAACTGAATTCTCCAACAAAGCTAAGGCATTGTCTTCGATTCCTAAGATAAGGATGAGTGTAGTATTTCTTAAGACCACGCAAACCCAGTTGTTACTGCATATTTTGGCACACCTAATGCAGACAAAGCCGTTGTCCGCTGAGGTCTACTTGTCTTTTCGTCATCTGCGGCTGTCTTCGTCAAGGACCCTTCTTTCGCCTCAAATGTATGTCCCACTACCTTCTTGAGAGATCGAATCCCCGGCTGTCTCCTGCAGAGGCCATCTGCCTGATTTAATCGTTAGACTATAGCGCTTCCGGTTGGTACCTTTGTTTCGCCCCCCTCCCTTTAGCTTGCAAAAAAAAAAAAAAAAAGATCGCCTTTGGCATGGGTCATTCCCAATATGATATAGATGTCCGACCCAGCTCAGCTTTCGTGGTGCTTCTATACTGTCCACACCAGCCTCAAGCTGAACATGTTTATTTGTGAGGTAGGCCTATATTAGTCTTTCAAGCATATGCCCATTATCGTGTGAAAACACCTTTGATGGAAGCGTTTGAAGAGCCCTAGATGCCTCTTATAAAGCACCAAGGTCTCAGAGCCATACAAAAGTGTGATGAGAACCACTGCTTTGTAGACATTGATTTTCGTTGGTAAGAAACATATTCCACCATACTCTAATTTGGATGTGACCGAAAACGCTATTAGTCTTAGCCAGACGGTTGTCTATTTCTTTAGTAGGCCTACACTGAGCAGTTAATGAATTTGCTGAGGCTGCAGCCTTGTTTGGTCTACCAACCCCAGGAGAACAGAGGTCATGCTCCACTACGTACCTGCGCGGCATAGTGTCCAGCGATTTACAGCTAGACCACATAATAGAAATAGGAGGATCTCAGTCAATTTCTTCTTTTGTGATTTCAGATAATTTAGATATCATGTAGATCTCGACTCCAGCTTCTGTCAAGTAACATTTTTTTAAAAACTCTATCCTTAATTTGATTACTTTTCTTGATTGTTATTTGTTTTTACATGTTTTTTTTTTTTTTTTTTTTTGTCAAATTATCGATCAAAAGAATTTTACAAATTTCTGCATTTTTTTTTCTTTTTACAATGGACATCATTCACCAATCGTAAACAAACAACATTTTGCCACGTGGTTCTCTATATCTTCTATACAAATTACGCAATCTATAAAGGCTGTCAGGTGCTACGTAATTTGCATTGTTTTATCAATATTGTAACGTGGTAAAATGTTGTTTGTTTACGATTGGTGAATGAGGTCCATTTAGCAATGTCAAAATAAACATGAAAAGAAAGAAAATAAGAGAGTTATTGGCATTTTTGTCTCATATTCTTACTAATATTAAATGTAAAAAAAAACCAAAGAAATGATAATCGATTTTCGTAGGGACAAGAAGGAAAATGATGTTGTTTCTGTAGCTGGAGAGACTATTGAAATCGTGCAAACCTTTAAATACCTTGGTACTATCCTAGACAATAAACTAAATTTTACTGCAAATACTGATTATATCAGCAAAAAAAGGGCAGCAAAGATTACGATTACTAAGAAATTAATGTTAGCGAAAAGGCCTTGGCTATGTTTTATCACGCTCACATCTGCAATATTTTAAGTTTCAATATCACTGCCTGGTATGGCAATCTGAGCATTAAAAATAAACTTTATAGAATGGTTCTGGCAAAATCATTGGCAAAAAACAAACCCAATTTGGGCAGTTGTTTGAGACAAACATCTCTAAAAAAGCTATTAACAAGATCCTCGAAATAAAGAATCACCCTTTGTATCAGGATTTTGTGATTTTACCGTCACAAAAGAGATACAAGACACCTGTAATGAAATGATAACGACTAGAATACCAATAACATGGCTTTATTCGACAAAATTAGACTACAGTAAACAGTGAATGAAACCAGCACGTCTAGCATACCATTGATGCAGTCTATACACACACACACACTGGACATGAAACACACACAATGGCCATGACCTTCAGACACGCTGGACGCACGCAGAAAATCAACTCAGTTACACTACAATCACCCCGCCTAAAAGTTATAGGAACATAAACATGTAAATAATAGTGAAGGACAGCGATATAAGAGGCCTTAGTATCCCTACAGAATACTTACAGAGTTACTCTATTGAAAAGCATTGTATAACTATAAACAAACACGTTATTCACTATAAATTATCAGTCCCTAGTGTCATATTATGCATACAAATATTAAGACCAGTTGTCTTGATTAATAATGTAATAAGTAATACAATACAAAAGTCTAACTAGAAAAGCTATACACTATAAAATGATCAGTTCAAAGTGTGTCATATTAAGCCTACAGATACAGAGTTAGAACTTGTGATATGGAAAAATAATTAAATAAATGTTAGACCTTATAATTAGGTCTGCTTGTTCTTGGTCTTAGGTTATATCTACCAGGACCAATACTGCCGTCGCTTGGAGTTGGTGACATCGGCGGCTCTCTAACTGAAGACTCAGTCCCTGTATTTACTTCTTCTTGATGTCCATTTTCCCCTTGTTGTACATGTGTGTTAGGAGCAGCCATTGGTTCTATAGTCACATGGTCAGTAGGCACCTGCATCTGTGTTATAGGGTTTGTCTCCGGCTCAAAGTCTTCATGTTCCATATTTTGATACACCTCTGATTGTCCCTCTCTTGGAGCTGGGGCCAAATGTCGCAATGACACTGTTTCTTCTCTTCCATCAGGAAGTCTTACAATGGCATACTGTGGGTTGCATGTAATTAAGTCCACAGCTATTGTACCATCGTCATATTTTGATGCACGGACTCCCTTTTTTAACAACACTTTTCCTGGTTGAGCTAACCATGTCGGGACATTTTTGCTAGACATTTGGTTGCTACATGTAAACAGCAGCCGGGCCAAACGGTAGAGTTCTTTATGATAAAGTTGCGAAGCCTGGCCCGGGACTGTGACTTTAATGAAGTAACTGCTGAACAGCACAGAGACATTTGCATTAGAGACGCCTTCATAACTGGTCTGGCATCCAACACTATTAGACAGCGGTTACTGGAAAAGAAAGTGAAAGGCGGCACTCAGCTATAGAAAAAGAAGCTTATGCCATTGTAGAATCTTTAAGGAAAAGACATCTCTTACTCTACAAAGCGCTTTTGACGAAGCTAGAGTGTTAGAAACAGCCACAACGCATGCTCAGGCTTACAATTCAACGAACGAAATCTCCTGTGGGGCAATGAAAACACCAACTAGCTCCCATCCAGAAACATACATTTCTAATGAAGACCAGGAATTAAATGCCATTAAGTCGCTATGCTACTTTTGTGGTAGGAGGAGACACTCTAGGACTGAATGCCCTGCTCGAAATGCATTATGTCATCAGTGCGGTAAAAAGGGACACTTCCAAACTGTTTGTAAATCAAGTAAAACAACAGCCAACAAAGCTGACAGCAAAATATCACTGACCAGTGTGATAACTCCATGTACCTTGTCATCAACGCATTTCTCTGGGCTTACACAGTCTACGGCCCAAGTGAACGTCAACGGGTTGCTGTTGCAAGCGATCATAGACACTGGCAGCTGTGAAAGTTACATATCAGAAGCCATCGTCAAGAGAAATAAATGGCCAGTACGTCCGTCTACAAACAGAATATTCATGGCCACTACACATCTTTCTGAAAAGACATTGGGACATACATTTGCCGATGTCCAGTACAAGGGAGAACACTACAAAAAGGTCAAACTTTCTCTACTTGCTGGATTGTGCTCGGATGTAATCCTTGGTGTAGACTTTATAAGTCTTCATAAGGAATTGACCATACCGTACGGAGGAAAACGCAATCCTCTACACATCTGTGGTCTTAAAGCAGCACGAGTCGAAACACCGAGCCTATTCAGTAATCTAACTTCTGACTGCAGACCGGTGGCTACTAAGTCCCGAAAGCACTCAATAGGTGATAACAAATTTATTGAGTCCGAAGTTAGAAAACTCCTCTCGGACTTCTTCTTCTTCTTCTTCATCGTTCTCATTGTTATGTTGGAGTGTTCATATGACTAGACCAATACATGAGATGAACTGCGCAGTGGTTTCCAAATCAGGGAGCTCTCCATATAGTTTTCTTTCTATTGGGGTGATTTGGGGCCAATGTCTTATACGGGCCTCTTGGTAGAGAGAGCAGTTTTGGAGGACGTGGTCGGCATTTTCTGGTGATACTCCACATGGGCAGATTTCACTGGTTCCAATTTTGAGCTTCCGGAACATGTGTTGTCGCATTCTGTTGTGTCCGGTCCTGAGTCGAAAGATTAGACGTTGGTCTTGTCGGGATAGCTTATAGTAAGCATCATCTTTCTTGTGATTTGGATGGGAGCTCGTCCATTTCTCATTTATTTTATCTACAATTAATTTCTTCATTTCTTCTGGATAGAGAGCAGAGTTTACTTGTGAGTTTGTTCTCCCACTCTTGGCGAGTGTGTCAGCCTTCTCATTTCCTGCTAGTTGTATGTGAGCTGGTATCCATTGAATGACAGTTTTTTTGCTGTTGTGGTTGAGCTTTGTGAGTGCTGTTCTGAGGTTTTTAATATAAGGGGAATCAGAGTTTTGCAGGCTTTGGAGGGTTGTTTTTGCGTCTGTTAGAAAGACAATCTGACTGTGAGGGGAACTTGGATGATTTGCTAGCATGGTAGCAGCTAGTGCTAGTGCTTCCCTTTCTGCTCTGTGACTGTCAGAGAGCTCTCCAGTTGCAAAGGATTTTTCTAGTTTTCCTCCATCTGGCCATTCGATAAGTATTCCAGCTCCTCCATTTGTGGTGGCTTTATGGGATGAGCCATCCGTGTAAACTCTGATCCACTGATTGCTAGGGTAATTGGTATGTAGAAAACAGTTCACTATTTCCTTGAGCTCTGTTGGTCTGTAATCAGATTTTCTTTTTATGTTTTCAATATGGTCCCTTATAGTAGGAAGAGGGCTTTCGTCCCAGGGTGGAGATTCATTATAGTGTATCGAGGATTCCAGAGTAATTTTTTCAAGTTGGTGTTTCTTTTTTAGGTTTAGAGATTCCTGTATGAAATTGGTCCTTTTGAGACGGTTTTTTGTGCCAGTTTTGTGGATTTTGGTTCTGAGTGGGTGCCTCTCCAAGGTTTCCAATTTTGTGAATTGGGAAAGGATTTTTATTTCTCTTCTTTCATCCAGAGAGATCAGGGCAGCGGTTTCCTCCATAGCTCTTATGGGTGTTGTTTTGATTGCTCCTGTCATTATCCTTAGACCAATATTTTGAACCTTGTCTATTTTTCCTCTCGGACAAAATCATTGAACCTTCAAAGTCTCCCTGGAGAGCACAGGTGCTTGTGACAACAAACGAGAGACATAAAAGAAGGATGGTCATTGATTACAGTCAAACAATAAATCGCTTCACCTTACTGGATGCATACCCAATGCCCCGAGTCGATGAACTGGTAGAACGGATATCCAACTATTCCGTTTTTAGTACTCTAGACCTCAAAAGTGCCTACCATCAAATACCAATCAAGACTGAGGAAAGGCCGTTTACTGCATTTGAGGCATGTGGCAAACTCTACCAGTTCTGTCGCATCCCTTTCGGTGTTACCAACGGAGTTGCATGCTTTCAGAGAACAATAAATCAAATTATTGAGAATGAAAAGTTGCAGGACACCTTTGCAAACGTGGACAATGTAACGGTATGTGGTCATGATCAAGAGTCGCACGATGAGAATATGCAAAGATTTCTAGATGCTTCTAGAAAGTATGGGATCACATTTAATGAAGACAAAAGTACGATAGCCACTGACAAAGTTTGCCTATTGGGATACGAAATTTCTAAAGGCCTTCTCAAGCCAGACCCTGAAAGATTCCAGGCTTTAAGAAACCTTCCTCCCCCTCATGATATGCGCTCACAAAAACGGATCGTGGGCATGTTGGCGTACTACTCACAGTGGATCCCAAATTTTTCTAACAAAATTAGACTACAGTAAACAGTGAATGAAACCAGCACGTCTAGCATACCACTGATGCAGTCTATACACACACACACACTGGACATGAAACACACACAATGGCCATGACCTTCAGACACGCTGGACGCACGCAGAAAATCAACTCAGTTACACTACAACACCAATAGCAAAGACAAACAGACACAAACACTCTTTTGTTCCCCTGGAAATCAAATCATTAAATAAGAACAATCTGGTATAAACTTTGTCACATGTAGCCTAAATTATGAGTGAGTCTGGTGTGAATGTACACTTTGGTTTCTTATATTTATAATGTTTTTGTTTGATGTAATGCACAAATTGTAAGACAAATTTCCTTACGGATAATAAAGATTATTATTGTGTTAGAAATGAACGAGTAGTTATTCTCTGGCGCTGCCAGGGTCGAGTTTCGCTAAAGAGAAACAAAATTCATCGTAGTCCCTTTAACAGTTTCCACTGAGGAATTTTCTGGTGATGTGGCAGGTCTGCAGCAGTACCGCCCTCTGACAGGCAACGAAGATGTTCCTAGGAATGTTAAGGGCCTTGAAGGTGTCTGTGAGGTCAGTTGTTATTATCCCCTCGGTTGATATAAAAATGGGGTATATTGTTATTTTGGACAATTTCCATAGACGCTTAATCTCCAAGCCTAGGTTCCCATATTTTCTTTGTTTTTTTATCTCAGTTTTTCTTAAGTTATGAGACAGTGGTACGGCGATATCGATAATGGTAGCGGTTTTTTCTTTTTTATCGATGAACAGCAGATCCGGGCGATTGAAATCTACCGTTTTGTCGGTCAGAATAGGCCTATCCCAGTACAGCAGATGTTCAGTAGACTCGAGAACCTCTTGCGGAAAGTATTTATAATAAGGGGGAGTGTCCTTACCGATCAATTTGTACGTCAAAGCCAGGTGTTGGTGTATTAACTTTGCAACTTGGTTATGGCGACCTAGGTAGGCTGATTCTGATAGGGCTGGACATCCTGCCATAATGTGTTCAATCGACTCGCCCACATTTCCACATTTTCGGCATTTGTCGACAACATTGAGTTTCAGGATATGCTTCTCGTAATTTTTTGTCCTGATTACTCTGTCCTGTATTGCTGTAACAAAGCCTTCTGTTTCAGGGTAGAGATGACCTGCTTTGAGCCATGTTAAGGAAGCAGCCTTGTCGATGTTGTCCCCATGTAATGAAGCCGGAAATTTTCCGTGGAGTGTTTTTTCTTCCCATTGGCGAATCTCATGCCCTACGTCGTCCAAACCGATATTGACATCAGCATTGTGTAGGTTCAGAGGGGTTGCACCAGAGTCGTATTTCCGTAGGAAGGAAACTAATTTGTTGCTGGAGGCGAGCAGTTTTGATCGTATTTTTAAAACTTGCATCTTACACAATTTGAAGATGTTCTGCAATCCACGACCCCCATCCTTCCTGGGCAGGTATAACCTTATTGTGGAGGACTTGGGGTGTAGGCATCGAAACTTGGTTAGTAATTTTCTAGTGAGTCTGTCAATGTCATGTAGGTCGGTGTCAGTCCATTTGATCACACCGAACGTGTAAAGGAGCACAGGGACGGCCCAGCTGTTTAATGCAGTGATGAGATTACTGCCAGACAGTTTGGTGTTGAGGATTTTATTAACTCTTTGCCTATATTTTCCAAGAAAGTCCTCTTTTAATTTCTTATGGTTTATCTTGGCATTCTGGTTTATTCCAAGATATTTATAAATAGAGGCGGAGTTCAATTCCTCGATGCCTTCAAATTCAATGTTGGTGTTCGTTGCCTTGCCCTTTTTAATGCTTATGATGCCACACTTATTATTATTATTAGGCCTATTATTAATAGGCCTAGACAAGAAATATGGAATTACAGCGATTAAAGAGAAGAAGATATTATCGCTCTGAATGTAGGCTAACCAACTTTAAAAAAAAAAAAAGAACTTTTTTTTTTTGGGGGGGGGGGGGGGGGAACACAGTTTGTAAACAATAAGGATGTGCTAACCCCATTCGTTGTAGGCCTATGAGCTACATACAGATTTAGGTCCTGGTAGAAACGTTTAATAATTATAGATTCTGTTGCATGTTTATATCACGTGAGATCGGCATCTTTCCCCTTTGCAACTTCTCGTGTGACTAAAAAGTCTCATCCTTGATAAACATTTCAGCGTTTTCAGCTCCGCTTCTATTGTTTTCACCATCTGCGACCCAGAACCCCCCGATCTTTGTAGGCCTATTTCTTTCTACCTGATAGTGTAAATGTCGTGCAAGGAGTATATTTGTACGTGATTATCACTCGTCAGAGGCGGCATTATTATAGGAGCATACGAACCTTCATCATCATCATAAATCCTCATCTGTTCTTTGACTTGTTTCGTAGAGGTACTGTACTGCTTATTAACTTTTTCCGGTCAGCAGCTGTCCTAATCAGAATATCAAGAGCGAGTTGGACTATTCTTCTATAAGTTGTCCAGCCAGCTTCTCTTTTTGGACGACTCGACCATATCTTCGTGGTGACTAATAAATGTGGCCCATAAATTCTATGCCATATGATTGGCCATCCAATCATATCTGTCCTCAAAAGCATTGTGTAAAGTTTAATGATGTATCGAAAGTATGTTGATGTATAAATAAATTATTAGATGATTTTAAAACTATCTGATGATCACTATTACTAAATGAATAAAGTGTAACACTTGAAATAGTGAATCTCTTATTATGAAAAAAAAATTTCTGCTATCATATGCATGTACATGTACTTGACATTCAAATTCAAGGCATTTAAAGCTGGTTCAGTCATGTTGTTTGACACGATTCGCTGTCAAAATCATCTATAATATATATAAAGGTACAAAAGTAATAAAATGATAAAGAAAAGCGAGATGATCGACGTGAGATCATTACATACGTCTTAATTTCTGCTTTTAATTGGGAAGATTGAAGAATTTTTATTACGCATATTGTAACTTTTATACACCATTTAATGGACAGATGATGACAAAATAGTTTTAAAAAAAAATAAAATAGGTAAGCACAATACAGACATCCTTTCCAACAGTTATCTACCTTTGAAGGCATGACCTTTCGGTTTTTATTTTCGTAGTACAACGACATAGAGAACTCGAATCTATAGGTGTTTTAAGAAGAAAATTTTGCATTTTATTTGATAATTTTTTTATTTTTTTTTACAGTGAATAGTCCAAATGGCAAATATTACTAAAATATTTTTGAAATTAATAATTTAAAAAATTTTACAAGAAAAAAATAATTTTGTACTTATATATTGTAGCCTAATAAAATTTATATTTAAAAGACGCAGTGCATTTCTAATAATAAGGAATGTCTTCGAGTCCGAAGATTAGTGAGGAGTGCAGTAACGTATTTCCGTGGCTGTGCACTTTAAAGTGTAAAAGATTTTTTTTAACCACACCGCTCAATATATAAAGTGTTGCATATAAAGAAAATATAAAATCTTAAAACATTTTATTGGCAATCATGCGACCCGTTCATTGGCCCTACCGCATTTGCCCGAATGCCCATATAGCCAGTCCGCCCCTGCCTTGAAGGATGACTTTTGACATTGAGTCATGTCTTAAAATTAATTTGATTTGAGTTAGGCCTATGTCTTACAAAATGACCAAAGCAGCTCAGATTTCGTCTCTTCACAGTATTTTAACCCCGTAGCTCCTCATTTTGCCAAACTTGTAAAACTACGTTACGTATCAAGTCATTTATTTTATTTTATTGGTATCTGATATTAGCAGTTTTCTGAAGCATTTACACTCAAATCTCAACGGCTTATTGAATTCTTCTTTCGACATCAACGTCAGCGTCCAAGTTTTACAACCATATAGGTCTTTTCTTTAGAAGTGAGACCAATCGTTTTGGGTATTGGTCTCGTTAGATGGAAGTCCACAATTAAGTGACTATTTAAAATAACGAAGAATAAAACGCTACTCAATGGTCGAGTAAGTGATAAAATATGTAGGTCTGTGAGAAAGAATGTATTTCTCTTACAAAAAAGATACATTTGCTGTTTACACTAAACAACAATGGCCGCCCACCGGCTATCAGGTAATAGGTTGACGTGTCACAAAAAATAATTTATTATTATTACGCTCACTGTTTTAGTAAAATAACCCTTTCCTAAGAATGCAAAAGTATCATATGCATAACGATGCAAAATCTGTATAATTTATTTATTTCTTAATTAGTTGGTTGCTTTTTAAAATATCACTGTCTTTAATCTGTCTTTTACTGATTACTCTTTTTATGATTTAATCTTTCTTTTACTTTTAGTGTCTAGACTCTAGAGCTTAGCTAGAGTCTAGACTAGTCTAGGGCTAGTCAACTCTAACTCTATTCACTCTAGACTCTAACAGTCTAACTCTAGACTCTAGTCTACTTCAGTAACTTACTACTGTAACTCTTGTCAGTCTTGAGTTACTCTTTGTAGTTTGTTATTACACTTAATCTTAATAATAGTAAATTTTTAAAAGTTTTTAACTTAAGATAAGTTAATTAAGTCTAGTTCTTAGTTTAGTCTACACTCCGTATAACTTTTACTACTATAACACTCGTAATAAATACTTAAAATACTGTAATAACTTAAGTGAGGCAACTCAACAAGATATAGAATAGACGTTTATGTACACGGAGACATGACAAACACAGTGGAGCATCTGCCTTGAGTACAGCATCTCCATATTGGCTCTCTTCTTCTGCAGAAATCGTTTGTCTCTTAATGTCAACATTCTTTTTTAGTCTGGTTACTAGAGGTGCGCATCTCTTTAACTGAGAGTTGGTCTAATTGTTTCAAAGCTGCCATTGTAAATCCTACCTCCTCTTGTTGAGTTGCCTATAATCCCACTTCTGACACCAATTGTAATAACTTAACCAATGTAATAACTGAAGGGATGCAAGTCAACGAGATATAGACGTTTATTTACACGGAGACATGACAAACACAATGGGGCATCTGCCTTGAGTACAGCATCTCCATATTGGCTCTCTTCTTCGGCGGAAATCGTTTGTCTCTTAATGTCAACATCCTTTTTTAGTCTGGTTACTAGAGGTGCACATCTCTGCACTAGCCTGAATGGCGGTGCGCATGGAAGATGCACATGGAAGAATCATAGCAATACTTTAAAATAGTAATTAAAAAAGTATTCAAAAATCAGATATATATAATTTAAATTTTAATAATAATATATTATATAGTTAATATACTTTTATTTACTTGATATATATAATTTATAATAATATAGATCTAGATTCTAGATCTATATTTGATATTGATAGGAGTAGATGAGTAGACATCATAGAATTTAATTAGATAAAGTCTAGAATGTCATTTATTTAAGTCATAGTCATAGATCTTGATCTAAAATCTAGATCTATAAATTATAATCTATATAGCTACTGAGAATGAATTATTATATAATTATTATACTATTTTAGCCTACTTTTGAGTGTTACTGGTAATAATAGTGTTATCTTTTGTGCCGCCTGAAGACTGTAGTACTAGGACCTGCCTGGAGTGAAGTGGGGAAGGCTATTGTTGTATACTCTTAATCTTATACTGGATATCAAGGGATGAAGACTTAAAATTTAAAACCAAATGTCCTCATGTTTTAATTTGTTCATCAACATATAATATGTGTTGTATTGGATTTCCTGAATTTTTACACGAAAACATTCTTGACTCTGTTATGGACACCTTAAGTCCTCAAATACACAAATCTTTGTTAACAGGTTCTACAGTTTTACACCCAATAAGACTTACACTAGTAAAGACAACTAACATTTAAAAAAAAACTTCTTTTGTTGGTTCTAATGGTCAGAAGATGGGCCCTTATTTATTAGAGCTTTGTTAAAAAGATGATTCCTTTTATGAAGGATATTTGATATTAATTTCACAGTATATTGATTGTATACCATAAGCCTAATTCAAATACATTTGCTAATATCCTAATTATTTATTATACATGAAGAGGATGAAAAAAACCTTGTTTTTAAACAGATGCTGTAAATAATGTACAAAGGGCAGATTCAAATGTTTTATTTGAGCGTCATACTATTGAAGAAATTCGTAATTTGGAAAAGAAGACTAGGTAAAGTATTTTGAAATTACTTTATGATACATTAAGAAATGAATATATATTGACAAAACACAATTTTGAAAAGAATTTATAAAGAAATCACTATTAAAGTATTTTAACATTAGTTTTCAAAGTTATTGCACTTATCAATTCTTATAGCTTCAGGCTCAATTATTATCACAGGCCTTTTTAAAATGTATTTTTGTAGTTATCAAACTGTACTTGTAAAAATGAAATGAAACAAATTGAACTATCCTTATGATGCCTAACTAATGATTAGATTTCACCAAGCTGTTACATAAAAATATTTGTTATCACTTTGATAATTATCATTTAGTAATTATATTTTTGCACTAATTTATTGTTAACATTTTTTTTTTTTGAAGGTCTGACATAGAAAAAAAGAAAGAGGATCTTAGGGTGATGGTGGGGTAAGTACATTTATTTATTTATTTTCTAGACATGAAAGTTTTTTATTTTTTTGTATTTTTATTTTTAAGTCTTATATTGGGCTTAGCTATAAAACTAGGTTATGGGTGACTAACTTGGTTCCCGGTCATTTCATCCTTGGTCACTTCATCCCCTGTTCTTTTCATCCCCTGTTCTTTTCATCATCTGATCATTTTATTTAATTGTTCTCATCTCTCAAAAGATTTCCACTACTTCCACCACACCCTGGCCTTTGATCATTACGTCATTCGCAGGATAATATTTTAATATTACTTCCCCCCATATCCAATGGAAGTGCTATAGCTAAGTGCACACCCAGATTTACAATATAGTATAAGATTTATCATCAAGAATTAAAGTGGAATGGAAAACACTATAAACGCATTAATAACATGTCAAAAAATATCAAAAAGCATTCTCCATAATCCAATTTATATATTAGATGAAATGAGGGCTTAAAGTCAAAGCCTTAACAGCACAATTAAACAATGAATAAGAAAAAAATATTTAATTGGGGAAGAAATGACCGGTCACCTACTAACTCTATGACCATGTGTCTTGTTTTTCTAGTAAAAATACTCATGTTTATTTTATAGCAATTAGCATTTTCCCAGGTGTAATTAGTATTTAGTTTAATGCTTAAAACAAAGTAAAAATCATATGCATATAATTTAATTCCTTTTTCTTCCCCATATTTGTACTAACATTATTTCAGAGAAAGATACAGGGATCTAATAGATGCTGCAGATACTATTACAGACATGAAAAATAGTGCAGAAAATGTAAATATTTATTAATATACTGGATCTCTCTTTTTTGTCCTCAATTTACAAACTTCTCTAATCAATCTACAAATCTTTTCTATATCATTAATTTATGACAGTAAGACTTATATGTAAATTAAAAGATAATAATGCAATTCTTTATAATTTTTTTTAAAGCATGATTTTTAAAAAATACTTTCAAATATAAAAAAAAAATTGCTTATAATATTTTATTTATAATAGGTGATGAAAAAAAAATTGCTTATAATATTTTATTTATAATAGGTGATGAAAAAAAAAATTGCTTATAATATTTTATTTATAATAGGTGATGAAATCAATCTCGCGGATGGAAGATTTGTGTTCATCAATGCGACAGAAGCACATGGTCAGAGGTGCATCCTTTCACATGAGTGTGAAGAATGATTCTGACAAGTAAGTTCTCAAAATTAACTTAGCTATGCATTATAAATATTTACAATGATATATTTTAAATTTTATTTAATCTTTTGCTAACTTTTAAATATAACAATTTTCTTTTTTTGTTCAGGAATAGAAAAGAGCTGGAATTTTATGGAACAGCTGCTCAAATCAAATTACTTATGGATATTCCAGAAAAGGTTTGTTCTTTTTTTTTTTTTTAACAAAGATACAAAGTTTTAATCATGCCTTGCCTTGAGCTTCCACTCTGTAAGCATCTGCTTTCTATTTGGTTTCGTTTTAATAAAACAACATTTATTTAATAGTAATTCTTAAATTGAATATTATTTTGATCTTTTCTCGAACATTGTGCTACAGATCTGGAGTAATGTTGACAGTCAAGAATATTTAAAAGCAACCCAGCTGTACTTGTTAGCCAGACACATCAATGCCAGTCTCCATTTGGACACACAGCTTTCAGCTGATGTTGCCACCTGGTTTCCTGTGTTAACAAGACAATGGGCAGCCATAAGCCATTTTAAATCAACAATCCTGCAGGTTGGTTAGCAACATATTTTTTTTTGTGTCCAGCCTTATGACTCGAAACTAATTAGAGCTATTGATTTGAGAGCTGCTGAAAACATAAATACACATAGGCTTTTTAAGTATCTATTTCACAGGACACAATTTATTTTTACTTACTATACATTTTTATCTCAAAATTTGTTAGCATTAATATCCAAACTAGCTTTGACTATCTTTGCTTTATCAGAATAATTTTTTTTGATTTTCTATGATTATAATAATAACCTATTCACCAAAGTATTTAATTTAATTTTTTTTTACCTTCCCTTAACACTTTTAAAAAAATTGATTGATTTGTTTATTGTTTGGGTCTGTCTTTTAAGTTGTTGAAATATTCATTATTTAATTTCAGGGCTGTCGACAACTTTTAACTGATACAGAGTCCGATTTAAGTGATCAGGTATAATATTTGAGATTTTTTTGTGTGTTTTTTAATAATAAGAATAATATATTTTTATTTTAATCTTATGTTGTAATTTAATTTTTTAATAATAAGAATAATATATTTTTATTTTAATCTTATATTGTATTTAATTGTATTTGATAATAATTTTACTTCAAACTTGCATCATACTAGCATATGGCTGAGGTTTTATGTTCCATCATTCTTCTTGAAGACAGCACTCCAAGACAAGTTTTTAATGAGTTTCTTTTGGCACGAACAGTAAGTTTAGGTCTACATTACATTTAAAATCTGCAGTCTAATCACTTTCTGTGATGTATATGATTTTATGGTTTTGCTTTTCTAACTGATAAATGAGAAGTTAAATTGTAGTATATATATATTTGTGACTCACCTCTTGTCTCTTCCCTGGGATTAGAAATAAATGTTAATGAAAAAAGAGATAATTAATTTTCCTTTTTTTTTTTAAAAAAAAAAATTACTATAAACAATGAAAATTTGTAGTTAATTTAGTATATTGAAACAAAAATTTTATTTTTATCTTTAGAAAGCCTTACAACAAATTTTACACTCGGGCCATCAAACTAATGTGAAGCTACAAGTGATTGGTGTTGCTAAACTTCTGACCTCAACCTTAAAACAGATTTACTCTGTTTTCTACAGTGAAGAGTCGCCTACATCAGAAACATCCACATTGACCACTGGACTTCTTTTAACAACATTGAATAGGGTTCTGTCTCAACCTGGACAAGGTTATTAAATGCACTAACACTGCATGAATTATTTTTTTTTATATAAAACAGATTTGTCTTATTATTCAATCACATTGAATACAAACTTGACATTCGTATTTTGAATTAGTTTTGATCTATTTCATATTATATTCTTCTTGAGTTAATTAATATCAGATGACTTAAATGTTTATTATTCAACTGTACATTTTTATCCTAGGGATTCTCAATCTGGAACTGCATGGAACTATATCCTCAAAATGTTTACCAGCTTCAGTGAAAAGTATGCTACTTTAAAGTTATAGTTTTCTAATTTAAATAACATTTAGAAATAATAATTAAAAGAAGCAATGTAATCAAGGGAGTTAGCGCACACACTTGTGGGTATCCCCAGCAGTCAACATTATTCACACAATAATTTGCACACATATTTGCAGTGTGCTTCAAATTATAAATCAATGGGAATTAACACATGCTGCCAACTAAATCTGGTTTTAAGCAATGCTGATTTGTAAGTGGAAACATGCTTATTTTTTTTTTCCATGCTTTCATAAGGTTATAAATTGCTGTTGCACAGTTAACAATGCCGTTTTTTTAAAGAGCTAAATAAAAATGATAGACAGATACAGGCAACACAAAATGAAAAGCTTTTGCAGTAGTCCCTTGCTACTTCTTTTGGTTCAACTTTAGCACAATCTTTATTTCAAACATTACAATCAATTTACTTTTATTGCTAAAAGGATGTTGGAATAAGAGTTTTGTAACATTTATTAAAGTATTTAAAGTTTTTAAAAATAGTTTCATTATGGTAACAAGTGTGAGAAGGGTTTAAATAAGCATTTAGAAGGGTTTGGTAAAGTCCTAAATTGTTTGAATGCTAAATAAATGTCATTATTTCACAACTGTTAAATATGTGTCTACTGCTGGTCTACTTTGCAATGTCATCCGTGTGATTAATGATCAAACATTTTGATGTTAGAAACAAGTTAATGATGTTATTTTTTCGTTTTTATTTTTGATCAGATTTCAAACCACTTATCAGAACACCAGCCACACAGATGCAAGTGAAACAATTAAAGGAAAACTGTCAACAGTGGATGCACATGTGAGTTTCAATGTAGTTGCACAGCTTGCATGTCAAGCTTCTTATTGACCAACTGTCAAGATTTTTTATTCAAACTTTTGTTTTACATTTTCTTGCATTGTTGTGATATTTAACTTTGATGAGAAAATCAAATAATAAATATGATCTAATAATCTAATTTAAATGCAATGTCTATAACTTAAAAACTTTGATTTGATTTGTCAGATGCTTGCAAGATGCACAGGCTGGTGTTGGTAAACTTCTTAATTACGTTAACACAGTTAAGAGGCTAGCAGATATCAGAGATGAAGTTTGGGGACTTTTGTCCAAAGTAAGTTTTTCTTTGCTTTATATTTCTTCATAAAATTATTTGATTGTTTCAATGTCTGCAAAGAGTATTTCATGTTTGGTGAATCCTTTCACTAGGTTCGTGGTGAATCTTGTTGGAAGTTAATTGATGAAAACATCCTGACTTTAAGGGTTTGGGAAGATTTCCTTCAGCCTCTTTTTCTGGAAAGAGTTAAGGTAATTCAACTTAACATCAGCTTATTTTTATCATTAATGGCCTTAAAATAATCATTTTTGGCTAACATTACAAAATAGATTTCCTTCCTCAGAATAGGAAAATCTCCATTAGCCTCTGAATTGCAGAGAATACTAACATAGCCATTTACTTTACCTAAATTCAACATCTTGTTTAAATTTTTAACTAAGTCCTTTTTACTCTTAATGAAGCATACAGCAACAACTAATCTCTGTCCTGGTTCCCATTCTATGCCCTTCTTCCTTCATTTTTCTTCTCCATTACCCCATATTGTCATTCACTTCTTTCCTTCACCAGGTGGATTCTATTGTAGTACCATATTTTGTTTTTCCTGGACATTTTCAGTTTTGACCAAGCTATCATCTTCTTCCCACCCTATTTTTACACAGTGAATTTTATTTTTATCTTCAATTATTTCATAGAGTTTTTTGTTCTTAACTTTTCTTGCATATATTTATTTAAATTTTCTGAATTCCGCTAATGCATCTGAGCCTTTACTATTTGGTTTAAGCAGTAGACACTTAGAGGTACTAGTATGTTTCCTACTGACGGAGTTTTTTTAATTTCTTAACTAGGCTCTTATACAGTCTCAGTTAGACACAACAGCTGATCTGACAAAACGAACAGTTTCCAAAGTAATGATGGAGTTGACATCAGATATAAATGACAGGTATTTTTTAAATCTCTGCACAATTAAACATTATCATATAAAACTGTGTTATTTCTCTGTAGTTGATAATAATTTGTCAAAATTTTTTAAAGATTTATATAAATACTTTAATCTGAAATTTAATTTAATGATAGTCTCTCAATAGATTGAAATTATTTGACTTTTACATACTTTTACAGAATGGATTTCTTTGACAAATGGTTTATTGCAAGTTACCTGGTATTATGAATTTGTAATTATTAGGATACAAAAATACTGTTTAAATAAAACAATTTCTTACTTAGCTCGATGCAGTGTGAGAGAAATTTAGCAACATTTGTCTGGACAGAAAATGCTGCAGATCTCATCATGTCAGATATCTGGCAAACTGCTGCTTCCAAGACTATTGCTGATGGCGGTGGTCTTATTCTTAAAGCAAGAGCATTCACTCCAGCTGTACAAAAGTTAGTAATTAAGCAAATTAATACTTAGCTCTTTTTTTTTTTTTAGCCCAAATCAAATATTTTCACAGAAGAGTGAGCATTAATTTAAATTTTGTTCTATAAAACAATCTCTATTTTTTAAATTTCAATTTGTATGTCTTTGTCTTCATTAGATATAATTAGTTAAACTTTGTGAAGTTTTTGTTTCTCTCCTGACTTTATCATCTCTTTGGTTTATTAACGTTAATAAAAAATATTTGAAAACTTTTTAAAAAATGAGTGCGTTGAAGTCATTTAATATAAATATATATTTCAATGAGAGATATACTAGAAGTGATATCTTCACTTTTCCAGTCTTTGCCACACGGTTGATGACAAACTAAAAGTTCTGCTTGAAGACACAGAGACCTACATTATGGAAGGTGATACTGAAGACATTAAGCAGCAGGGAGTATTCAACAGATATGCAGACACTTGTGACATTCTCAAGTATTTACAAGTGTCATGTGTCAAATGTGTCCAGGAGTAAGTTGGTTTACTTTGTAATTTAGAACTCCAGTGCTACTTAACCTAAAAGGGCATATTGTGGTAGGATGTGTTGTTTACTGTTTTATCCTAAAGCGATAGGATGTCATAGGAAGCACTAGCAGCAGTTTTTACACTTTCATATAAGACGAACTCATTATGTCTCATTCAGAATGAGAGCATTGTGACTTTTTTAAAGTGAAAATCAGATATATATATAGCGGTTTTATTAGTTAAACATATTTTTTATTAATTTAAAAAAAGAAATTGGTTTGATCATTATGATTTTTTATTTTTTGAAATATAATAATCTTGAAAATTAAATTGGTCTGGAATTAAAGACATTCTTGAACATATACGTCTGTATGTATTCCTGTATGTATTCCTCAATGTATTTATGACTTAAATACATAAAGAGATGTTCATATTGTACATTATTTCTTTATATACTATAAGTAGATTTATCGTATACATTTGCACAACCAGGATTTTAATTGTTCGTACAAAAAATTATCAGCTGCTTAAAGGAGGAATTGTCTTTTTAAAAAAACTTTTTTTTATTGATACTTGTTTTATCTTTCTTGAAGCTTTCATTCTTTTAGTTCCATCTTGACTTGATCTTTTTTTTTTTTTTTGGTCTTTTTTTTTTAATTTTTAATTTTATTTTGGGCTGTAATGAATTATACCTTATATATATTTTTAAATCAATAACATTTTTAAACTGCTATAACTTACTTTGGTTTCCCTTATGTTCTTACTAGAAATGAAGCACTTTATGACTAACTATATCAACAAATACTAAAGACCTGTGGTATAAACGACTAACTATTATTTAAAGAATATATATATATATTCAGATAAGATATATATATACATATACACAAGCTTATTGAATCCTACCCAACACAAATTTGTGTTGTTCAATGTTTTTGTTCATCTCTCTACTTATTTATAACAATTAGAATGAATGAAGAAGCATCAAAATTGAATGGAATGAAACAAGTGAATCAAATGATTTTTTTTAATTAAAAATTTCCTTTTTTTTAAATCAGGATTCTAGACTATTTGATAGAACAATTACATTTATGGAAGAAATCTTTGTCAGTAATACCAGACCCTCTTACAAATGAAATAACTGAAAATAAGTAAGTATGCTAAAATGTATTTGATAAAAATGATTTAGAACAGTTCTAATTTAGTGGTTTCATTTTACATAAAAAGAAAGTTTGTATTTGAACTAAATGTATAACTATATTTCAGGTTATTGTTGACAGCAAGAACGTCTGCTGCTATGAGTGAAATGACCCCACACTTACAAAGGTGTATTCTGGCATTACCAGACTGGAATACACAATCATCATTCAAGTAATTTTTGCTTTTTTTAAAAAGAATTTCAAAAATAAATTATTTTTAAAAATATTCAATCTAAAGTATATGTTATCAAATAATTATAGCAAAATCCTTTTTAGACTTTCCAAGAAACTTCGCTCACTCAAATCATCAGAGTATCCAGAATGGCAGTCCTTAAATACAAAATTGAGACACTGTCAGATGCTGGCATACAAGTAAGCTTTGTCTTTTAACTTCAGAGTTGTATTACCTTCAACTCATTACGTATGTACGATTTTGAAAATACTTGCAAAATTTACAGCATACAAAGGAAAGAAATATTTTTTTCACTGATCTGCTCTTAATAGAATTTATTTTAATGACATAGTATTCTGCGTTGTTGATTTTTTTATTTTAACAGTTTACAGACCTGCCTACCGTTACGCAAAATGCGTATTCGTTACGCAAAATCTCCCAAAAATGACCGCCAGTACGCAAATACGCATTTAACCCGTCGCGTTACGCATTTCGTATGCTTTTTTTTTCTCCTCTCTAGACTAGCTTACAAGCGGTCACGGAGGTCACGCTAAGCCCACCTGTGGGAAGAGGGGCGAAACAGAAAAGGTGGGGTGAACACAATGTGCCCAGATCTATAAGTTGATTGGTACTTAATAGCAATTAGATGTCTAGAAATGAAGAACGCGTGAGTGAGGGAGTGGCGGGCTGGTACCAGGTTGGTACCGTCAGTTAGCTGATACACCAACGTGACTTTTTTTTTTTTTTTTTTAAGTTCATGAGTAGAAATTAATTATGTTGGTGCATTCCTGATTCTCGTATTCATTTGTATAGAAAAAAAAATCGAAGAGCTATCGATTCAAAAACACATTGAGTGACACTGTAGATATCTAGTCTAGATCTAGATCTGGATTCTAGATCTAGAATCTAGATAACTTGTTATACAGGAATAGATGTAGCTCGAGTCTAGCTAGTCATTACGTTATGATTCTCTACATTACCCTACAAACTAGTTATAGATCTAGTATGATTTAGAATTTAGATTGACTAGATCTAGATCGATAACATCTACTACCATCTAGTCTAGATCTAGACTAGATTCTTAGTCTTAGTATAGAATAGATCAAGTATGAAGGTAGGCCTACGAAAGTTTGGATCTAGCGGATCCACGGCATCGGTAACACTTTTGAGCCCAGATTCCCAGATCTAGAGTAGATTATATTCATTATATATTATATAGACATAGATCCAGATCTAGTCTAGATATCATCTCTATTGATCTAGATTTAGATTGTAGATCTAATCATGACATCTAATATTATATATATATATATATATATATATATATATATATATATATATATATATATATATATATATATATATATATATATATATATATGACAAAATAGAGGATCACGTAAGTGTTACGCATTCTGGTGCCAAAATACGCATTTTGACCGTAAGTGTTACGCATTTGGACTTTTTTTGGTAGGCAGGTCTGAGTTTAACATTTTATCTTGTTAGTTTTTTTCTAAACCATTAAACTGTGTTGTCATATTGTGCTTCTGCAGTGCACATTTCTCAAACACTTACAAGATCAATTGTTTTTCAGGATTTGGGTAGATTACACAGCAGACAGATATATAAGTCAATTCACAAACATTGTAAGCAACACAAGTCCTGATGACATTCTATCTCGGTCCACTGTAAGTATAGCATTAATTAATATTTGCTGTAAAACTTTTCCTTTCAAGATAATCTGAAGCACACAAAAATTAAGCCATTAAAAAAAATTATCTGATTGTCTGTTGTTTTATTGTATAATTTATTTTTTTTAGAAATGGGATGAGATAGACATATCAGAAGAAACAGAAGAAGGCAAAAAATTATCCTCCAAAATTTATGTCCCTATGCAAGTAAGCTTGTTTTTTTTTTTCATTCAACAAAACTACTGGAGTAACAACTCACAACTAATTATTGCAATGTTTAGTTTTTCTGATTCAATAGTTTGGATGTTGTAATAAAGGTTTAAAATAAATCTTTACTTGTAAATTAACGCTTTAAGTGAATTCACTTCTTTTTTTTTTGTTAGGCTTCATGGCATATACAAACACTGCTGTTTAACCTTTGTGAGAATTTGAACAAGATAGGAATACAAGCATTGCCATGGTGAGTAGAAGAAAAACTAAAAAACAGTTGAATCCATTTAATCGACCCAGCCTTTAAATTGGATCAAATCCTAAAGTACTAAAACAAATCAAGTTGTACAGTCCAATTAATTTAATCAGACCAGTTGGTTATTAGAACCAAGATGATAGCGCCCTGATATGGTCTGATTAGTTGGATTTGACTGTATATGATAATGTCACATTGATTTTTTTTTATTTGAGCTTATAATTTTTTACTTGAAGTGTTGTTTTTTTTGTGTTTTCTTTTTGCTTATTAAATGCTATCATTTGACAGGTCTGTGGTTAAAGATTTGTTGGTACTTGTGACTGATGGTTTGGTATCAATTTATGAAAAACTTATAGAAGAAAGAAGCAACAATAAAGTGGCGACACCTTTAAGCCAACATGAAGTTTTACAAGAACTCTTCAATTTTAAGTTTATTTTCTTGGCTATACCCAGGAGAGAGGATGATGAGGTTAGTTAAGAGTTTTAGAAGTTTTTTTTTTCTTTTGTAGTTTGATAGCATCAGTTGCTAATTTTAAAAGAATTGAAGTACCATGTAAGGTAGAGGTTGTAAAAGTTATTAGTTTCTAAGGCTGAGGATTAATGAGGTTGTCACATGGCCAGCACATCAACCAACTTTCCCAACTTACCACTCAGCTACCATGCCACTACAGCTACTCTAATAGTTGTAAATCACTCCAAGTTGTAATGATTAATTTTTACTGTTATTGTATTTTTTGTTTGTTTGCGAAATCACATAATGAAAACTTAACAATTTTACCATTGTACAGATTCATAAGAAATACCAACAGCGATGTCAAGCGATCATTGATCGTTTAGAAGAACTTGTTGATCCATTTGACATGGATGTGTTCTCCCCTTACATCCAAGCAAACCTGAACAAACAGATACAACGAAGTTCTGTAAGTACCTTTTACTCTCATTCATTCACAGAGGTCATAGTTCATTGTATAAGATTCAATCAAGATTTTCCATAAATATAGAAGTCAAATAAAAAAAAAAAGAATTTGATTTGAGGATATCAAATAGAAGCACTTATGATAGAAATGGGAAGGAACATGGACTAAGAGCTCAATGGACTTATTCATTTATAGTTTTGTGTTTGCCTTTAAAAAAGAAAAATTATATACTTCTAAAGATATCTTTGTGTGTGTATATTAAATTAATATAACTAAATTGTTTTGGAACTTAAAACAAATGGCAACTGTTTAAGGAATACAGTTACGATATATCTGCTGTTACTGTAACAGGAAAATAAATGGCATTTAAGTAAATTGTTATTCTATTGACGGAACATAAGAGATATTAGCAACATTACAACCTTTCCTTTTGACAATATTGACAGTTTTGGTACTACCATAGTTTTTTGGTTTGTCAGATTACATCAAGTTTTTCCTTCTGTTTTACTTGAGGTTAATAAATGATTTTTTTTTCAGAGTATATTTTTGAATAAAAAAAATTAAAAGCTATATTAAAAAACCAAACAAATCTAACTCCAGGTGATATTTGGTGGCCTTTATTGCATGGATAAACATGGGCAGGCTTCAATAGGATCTAGACCAGTTCTAACAGGGCAAGAGCCACATAATGTTCTTCCACTGTCCACATGTCCTCATCGGTTTCCTCTACTTCCATTAAGCTCTCAACAAAGTAGTCGGCCAGCCTTGACCACACAGCCTTTGCCTTCTCAGACAATAAGTAGGGTAAGTTTGCCTATTTTGCACAAAAAATTATCTTTTGTTATTAAAACTTTACTTTTATCTGTGTTAAGTTGTGGGCACTTTATAATTATACTTTCAAAAGCAAAAATCCTTAAACAAGACTAGCATTCAATTTGTACGTTTTGTTTGATAGTTCTCTTTATGAGATAAGAAGCCCTACAAATATATTCGGCTAGATACATCATTTGTATTCCTATTTATGCCAGGCACCTGAACAAAGTTCCACCCTAACTTCAGCTGTGGAGGCCACCTTGCCACTTACAACATCCCAGGCAGATCTGAGCAGTTCATTCTATGATAAAATGGAGAAACTTGGGAGCATGGGCTCCAGGATTTTTTCAAATATCAGTGGCAAGTCTTAAAATAAGACAAAGAAAGGTAATTATCATTTTGAAAACTTTTTTTTTATATTTAACTGGGATAGCATGTTGTGTTTACGATAGACTCTTAAAGTGGTACAATAGAACATTGGGAATAAGAAGTAAAACTTAATAATAATAATAATCTTTATTATCCATAAGGATATTTGTCTTACAACTATAGAAAACCAAAATCTTTTTATTTAATCTTAGAATGAAAGTGTCTATGCCACAGGCATAACTATATATTTTAAAAATTAAATGTTTATGAAGCTTTTTAATTTTTTCTGAAGGTGTTGGTGTATATATTTTTTTTTTTGAAACAAAGACTTATTGTCATATTTTTTAAGTTCTTATTTTAAATGTTAAATAATATTTTTATGTAGGGTTATCTCTCTTTGCTTAGAAGTAGCTGCCACTTATTTTTAAAGCATGAGCTGTTGGATTAACTCATTAATTACCAATTTTGAAAAAGCTTTCTTTAACCCCTAAGCAAACAGAGGTATCTCTAAACAAAAGCAATTGAAAAAAAATATATATCATAAAAAAAAATAGCAATATGTCTAGTTTCAATAAAAATATGCTTTCATTTAAATACCTTTAGAACAAAACCACAGCATATAAGTGACTCCATAGCACAAGGAGGACTAATACAATGAGTTGTATGTTTTAGAGATGTTCAGAAAACAGAAAAGAAGTATATAAACTTAATTTTCATTACTAAAAAGTCACTAAGTTTCTCTTTCTGTTCTGAACAATCTGCTACTAGAAGTCTACTTTAAACACATTCTCTCACAATAGTAGAAGTCTGAAAAGTTGGAAACATTGTTTCTTCCTTTTTTCCTAACTATTACTTTACTTATCTTTATGGTCCATACCTTTTTTCTTGTACATTTTTATAACATATAACTGATAAAGTCATAGCACACATAATTTAAGGAATATAATATTGTTTCTGTTTATGAAAACATTGAATCAAGAAAGCTGATTAAAAGAGAGGACCATACATCTGGAGATTCCCAGTTTGGTTGTGGGTTGTAATAATTAATCTCCATGAAGTTATGAAGGCACAAATATAAAATGTCTTTTGCCTTTTTGTATTGATTACAATACATCCCGGTGGAGGGCTCTGTTCTGCTTCAACAAATCCATTCAGATCTCTCTTGAGCTTTTCACGTCCATGCCCAAACTCTAAGTTGTTGTATTTCATTGTGGTGGTCTGTCTGGTTTTGTCTGGTTTTCCTTATATATCAACTCTTTTGTAAAAGTATTCTTTATTGGAACTATTTTCACTATAAACCAAACAATGTCAAGGACACTAAGTTTAAATTCATTGTTGCCAACTAAAAAAACAAATTGAGCTGTAATTTTAAAAGTATCTTATTGTGTATCAAATCTTATATATTAAAATTAGTTAATCCCATTTGTTTTTAAGTTAGGTTTAAGTTATAGAATGAAATTCTAAAGCTTCCTCCATATTAAAATTATTTTGTGCTACGAGGAGAAGAGCTAGAAAATATGATTCTGCAGTGCTAAAACACACACAAAAATTATCATATATCTTTTTAAAAACATAGCTGAACAATTAACAAAACTATCTTTATTTGTGTACACTGGAAACACCAACAAAGATAACTATTGATAGTTTTTCCAAAAAGATAACTATTGATAGTTTTTCCAAAAAGATAACTATTGATAGTTTTTCCAAAAAGATAACTATTGATAGTTTTTCCAAAAAGATAACTATTGATAGTTTTTCCAAAAAGATAACTATTGATAGTTTTTCCAATAACTATTGATAGTTTTTCCAAAAAGATAACTATTGATAGTTTTTCCAACAAAGATAACTATTGATAGTTTTTCCAAAAAGATAACTATTGATAGTTTTTCCAAAAAGATAACTATTGATAGTTTTTCCAAAAAAGATAACTATTGATAGTTTTTCCAAAAAGATAACTATTGATAGTTTTTCCATCATATATGAAAATAGTCAATATGACAGGGTTGTTAGGTTTTGATTTGCATTATCATTGCTTGTGGTTTAGTTTGAAACAAACCGTTATCTAAAAATTAGAAGGAAAAAAATGAATTTAAAAGAACATACTTGTACAACTTGTACATATATATTGTATAAAAAAAAACTTGCAGTTTTGTTTTAAAAAATCTTTACAGGCTATTGATTTTTCTAGAATAGTAAAAATAATCTATATTATAAGAGTGATGAGCCCTGATTGATTCATTCGCTGACTGACTGACCCATCACTAATCTCTCACTTGCCATAGATGAAAAAATATGAAAATTTAACCAATTACAACTTTCCATGTGCCTATAACAACTAAGCTCTTTTCACAATTGAAACTTAGGTGGTTAAATCTATCAAAAATGATTTTTTTATTTGTGATATAAACCCAACCTTTTTTTTTTTTTGTATATCTGACATTAAAAAAAGAAAGGGAGGGGAGAGAAAGTGCTATAGAGTTCACTGACCAGAAGTGAGTTGCCTGGGAGGGCGATTGAAAGGGGATCATTCCAAATACCTGTAGCATATGTTAGAATACACTGTTTAAATACTAGAAGTTTGATTGAAAGTGCCAAAAAGTGTGTGTGGAGGTGGGGTACGGCCAGGGCCGGTCCTACAGATTGCATTGCCCTATGCGAAATGGATTGCGCGGGGCCCAGTCTGGGTAGGGATAAGAATAATAAGTGAAAATTGAGATTTTTATTAAGAAATAAATTTGTCTCTGCATTTTATTCATACTTTATTAAGTACAAAATCACTGTCAAATTAACTTTACGAGCCATCTACAGTAGATAGTAGTTTTCCAACAAAAAGCTGATAAACAGTCAGATCTGCCTTTTAGATTAACTATCCTCTAGCAAAATATCGCTTTTTCTGAAATTTTGCAATTTCAGTAGAATTCCAGGAACCCTTTAATAAAAAGTTAAAATGGTTTAATTTAATAATTTACACCTAGAATTCGTGTGGGGCCTATGAAAGTGCGGGGCCAACTGCGGCCACATAGGATGGAGTGGCCTAAGACCGGCCCTGGCTATGGCCAAAGTATAATGTAAGTTGGAAGTTGGCTGATAATAAAAAATTGAGTCATTTATTTCAAGCTAAAACTTTTACAAGATTTGTATGCCTTTCTTATATTTTTCCTTAGCTTTCCTCCACATTTTCCAATATTGCATTCTCTTCTTTTTCTATGCTTTTGTATTTTATTGATTAAAGAATGTGAACTGGACCTTAAGAATAAAGACTAAAGGGAGATTATGAGTTTAAAATGTATCCTGAAATATCCATAGTCAATATGTTACCATAAGATTAAATAATGTTTTGACGGGAGACATATTTTTTTCAGATTAGTAAATTAATAAACACACCAAATTTTATATTGGTAATACTACATTTTGTCTCCTGATTGGAAGATTAGAATTTACAGATCATCTCATTTAGTTCAAACCCTATGTTATATTTCTGGTGTAGATATATTACACACATATATACTGAAGATTTACTTTTGTTGATATCCCAGTGAATTGTGTGGCCCTAAAGTAAAGAGATAGTTGATAACACATCATTTATTACACTGTACTTAAAGGATAGCTGCCTGGTCATGCAGTAGGTCTACGCACGCCACTGCTGTCTGTCGTTAGGTTGTCTGAATGGTCTAGAGTTCATACCCTGCTCACTGCCATCCGCTGTCGTCCTGTGGGAGGTTTGGACTGAGAAGAAACATCCGAAACATGTACAACATTTGACAAACCTACAAATTTAGTACTGCTGTTATATAGACATGATCAAGCCTGTCATGTAATATATGATGAAGTCTATAGGATAAAACACTTACAGTCTATTAGTTGCCAACATTGTTTAGTACGCTGCAATCAATACAGCATCACGGCATTGGAATAGGAAATTGTCAGTTCTGTGGTCACCAGTAGATCTGTAGTTATGTCAGTCATAAAGTGGCTAGTACTGGGACCAATGACTATTTTCCCTGCTTGTTGGTTATAAATTGTCTGCTAGTTAATCAAATAATAGAAAAAAAAAAAAGATGAAGGACGATGGGTCAGTTCCATACGTTCTCCACCAGGGAGAGAATGTAGAGAGAAAGGAACAGAAAGTGGGTAGAGCATTGAATATTAGGAGAGCCGGAACACCATTGATTAGAAGTGTGAAACTGATAAGAATTATTAATGGATCCAGAAACAAAAATTGTAATTGATATCGGCTTGATATATTATCATTACAAAATGTTGTCCATTAAACACTTTATTTTATGTTCTTCTTAAGATTGGGTGGAAAAGGGGGGGGGGCGCTTCTCCAGCAGCTTGACTAGTGCAGCTTTTATTTGTGTTTGATTTCTAAAGAGTTTTTGTTTGTTAATTGATTACTATGGCGGCTTGTTTTGGGCTGTTGATTGAAAATTAAGGCAGCTATTTGGGCTGTTGTTTGATTTCTATGGAAACTTATTGGGTTGATGTTGACCCAACTTTTGGTTTCTTTGTCTATGTACACGTTTGTTGATTAAATAAAATGTATTTAGCCGCGACTGTATTTTATTGGTCAACTTTTTTGTTTTCAATGGAATTTTGTTTCTTGCTTGAACTAATGATGTTGATATTTTTGGACTTGGAGAAATGTGTGGCCGTGTCTGTCTCCCAATAACGTCACTACATGGAGAAGAGTTAAAAGTCTTATTCTGCTCCCCTTATCCCAACAGATCTCTTCAGATTCTACTGGAATACTGTTTGTGCCAAAGCTGCCGGACCTCTTAGTTTGAGTACATTAGAGCTTTGGGTTTATGACCTGACTGACTGACTGTTACTAGCGGCACTCTTGTTGTCATTGGAATTCTCCAGAAGTTTGCACATTCACTATGATCTGATCAAACATGGCTGCGTCCTTGACAACATCAGAGTCTTTAGAACAACGGCATTTTTCTGTTAATTCTTTGACCACATTATTCAACACATGTTTTCTTTTTAAGCTTTTTGTTTTCTTAGCTGGAAGAAACGTCTTCCTCATGGGCCACATAACTTACACACACACACACGCACACACACACACACATAAATATTTGTGTGTGAATCCGTGTTAACTGTCTCACCCTTCTCTTCGCCTTGTTTTTTTTTTTACTATTTCTTTGTTAGTTTTAAGTTGAATAGTAACTAAAGTTACTGTAAGCTACTGTAAATATGAACATTTGCTTTGTCACAAGTAAGTACACTCGACTCAATGTCCTGGGCTTCAAAAATGTTTTTGTTGTTCGAAATCCTCCTCCATTAGTTCTTGAACACATGTATTTTATTTAGATTTTGTTCTCTCTCTTTCAAAACTATTAGCAGCGTACACAAATGTTGACATTTTGGTTGTTTTGAATTATGATTAAAATGATTTCTTACAAACTAAATATTAACACGATAAAAGTCACTGGATTTCTTATCTGTAATACAAACCACTTTTTTTTGTTGTTGCTAGCAAATAGTTTTAAAAAACATTGACATCAAAATCACTTTTAAAAAGTAGATTGACGTTTTTAATTTCTTTTTCAATGATAGATTAATAACGCTAAAATTATATAGACAATGGGAACGTTTTTAAATTGGATCTCATTCACCAATAGTAAACCAGCAACATTGAGCCACGTGCTTCCCTATCTCTTCTATATAACTTACGACCTAATTCGAATCAACAGTGGTTATAACGTGACATTTTTGTCTTGTTTTATCAATGGTTATCACGTGACCGTTCGTTTTGGTGAATGAGATCCATTATCAAACCTACCAGATGCTTCAAAATGTGTGCCATCTATAATATTTAAAAATGTCTTACAATGTACTTTTAAATCGAGATAGTTTCTTAGCTTCAACCAATGTGTGCCATCCCATTGCGTTAGAGACTTCAGTCCCGCTCTTCTCTCCAGAACGTACTTCACCACCTCGCCACACTTTCATACACCACCTGACAATTTCTTTCTACGGCCACATCGTGAACTATAATCTTTGGGAAGCAACTGTTACTGTTCATTTAGACTGACTGAAATGACAGTCTTAAGCCACTGGGATTGAGAACAGTATCTTGGCTTTAAACATCTACCTCTCCCTCTCACCTACTGTGTAAGTTTCTTACTTCTGAAACATTGTGAAGCGAACCCGACGTCCGGTAGAAAGTTTTTGGGACATTGTTCCACCAGCTGAATTTCTCAAAGTTCAAGTTCCTGTTCTTGCTAACATTTTACTTACCTGAAGATGTCGTTTGGAAACTCCCACATTTCGAGTACGTAGAAAGTGCTATATAAATACAGACCTTCATTTATCCCTTGGAGCACCGCACATGCGCACAGCCAACTGTTGGGCTGGTAGCTCTGTATATTCACTCGTTGCAAAATGATTTAGTCTTGTCTGAATGGACGGCTCTGAAAATCTTTGCCTCCTTTAATCGCAAAGCGAGTCTGGACCATCTCATAGAAATGAGATAAGAACTTGTGCATTAACTAGAGTCGTTACCATTCGCCAACACAGCATTTCCTCTTCTCCACGTAGCTGATGTATCCAAAAGAACGGCAAGTGCCGATACAGTCTGGGGTCAGCAGCATCGTAGGTTCTGCCAGAGTGTAGCACTTTGTGCTCTGATTTTTCTTGAGGGTTTACATCCGATTCCCGAAGCCTTTCCCATGTTTGGCTATAGCCACAAGGAAGCAGAGGGTTTGGATTTAGGATTACCTTCTCCAAGATGTGTACCCAGCCAAGGCTAACTAGCCTTACTGCTTTAGACGCCAGTTGTTCGCTTTTGCCTTTTTTTTTCTTCCAATGATAACAATTCCGCCAGACTCAATATCGGAGCCACATGTGAAGGCCAGGAGTCGGACTGGTTGTCAGAGGCTATTTGAGATGCATGCCTTTGGAATTTGGAAGCATTTATCGGTACTGGAGTATTCATTTTCATTACCACTTCCGGCAATTACTAACTTACGGAACCATGCACAGTATAGATCCCAGAGAATTACTTAGCGCTCATCTGTGGATATTTTGTCCTCGCCGTGTTTCAACTCAACTTAATTGTAGAGCCAAATTAAAGTTACTATTGACGGAGATTTAGAACAAAGAGAAATGACTTGTATTAGATCTACTTTCAAAACGTTTATTTGCTTACCAATGGCTGATTGCATCTTTTGGTGTAGGGGTAATCTTAATAACTGGCTGATCAACTTGGGGAACCCGTGGCGCCAAGGGAAAACAAGCTCGGTTCTTTCTTGAAAACAAATAAGATCTGTTCCTGTTTTAATCTCTACAAGGGCAATCCCCCCCACCCCTTTTTGTACGCTGCTTACCTTGCAGTCGGATGTTAATATTCAGTCTTCTGATGCTGTTGTTTTTGTGCACATTTTCGAGTGAAGGAAAGCACTTTGAAAGTAACTCTAGGCTAGACGCACGATATGCTTTTCTTAGAAACCAAGTGCTGATAACTCTGTCATGTTGACAATAATGACTCTAGCAGAAGTATAATAGATGGAAACTGTAGAAGTCAAGCCAAACACAAAAATGCGATTTCCTCCATCGTCTTCCCACAGCTGTCAATCCGCGTTACATCTAATGATCTTCATTTGCATATCACTCGTGGACAGACCAGTGTCAAATTTCATAGAAATTCTGTACATTTGCATGAGACATCATTATCTTTTGTTCTGTACAACCGTAATGATGGGTCCTCTGAATGTTTTATTTTCAGTAGACTATATCATTATTGCAATTTGTACCGATAGAAAGCAGACAAATGTGTACACGTGACATGGGCTCATTCTCTGTGATTGAGTTGGTTAGTAAGACATAGTGATGTTCTCCTCTCTTGAACAGACCCAGTGCTACTGACGTTCTCCACTGTCCTCTGTACATGCCGTCCCACTTTCCTCATTGCTAGCTTCTTGGTTTTACTGGGGATTTTTTTGTACTCTTCATTTTCGTGGTGTTCTTTTTTTTTTTAAAGTGTGCCCTGCCCTGCCTCTCTTCACTTTCTAGGGTCAGGTGCTCTGTGTTGAAGTCTTGCTTAATTTGGAGCATACAGTTAGCTTCAGTGACAAGAAAAACCAAATGGAGATAGTGTAGCAGTGTAACTTGTTAAAAGACAATTGTGGCCATTCTTCCAGTGACTTCACAATGCGATTTCATTTATTTTTAAATGCTACCTTTTTACCATTGACGACAATATTTAGGTCGCCCAATCTAAATGAAATCAAGCTCGCCAGACATTGATCTGCTTTTATTTGGTGCTAAACATTTTATGGGTCTACGTTCAACATTCATTGTTGATTTCGTTACTTATTAAAAGCAGCCTCGCCTTATCCTCTATCATTATTTAAACTTCTATTCAACATTCTAATATACCATTGTGATATATTGCTTAATTCCCATCTACAGTATGTCGAATCTTAAATACATTTAGATGTAGGGTCATTTATGCTCTAAACCAGGGGTTCTCAACCTGTGGGTCGCGACCCCTTAGGGGTCGATTGACTACTTGCCAGGGGTCGCCTAAGACCATCGAAAATATGGATTGTTTTTGTCTATTCTTCTTTTGCTGTGTGGATGGGGGTCGCCGAAGAGTGAGATTGTAAAAAGGGGGTCGCCGAGCTTAAAAGGTTGAGAACCGCTGTTCTAAACAAATACAAAGCACTGAGTAGCCTATTTTTTTAAAAATATATTTTACGTTCTTGACTTATTGCAAGAGTATCATCTCGAGAGAACATGTTTGAGGATATCCAATTCAGTACAGCAAAGTGTCTACACCCCCGTGGTGTTCTATTAATAGAAAATATAAAACAACAAACTGGTAGTGCATTTCACTTCCACTTGGACTTCAATTACGTTCACAAATGTCTGGAATTGCCTTAGATCTATTAAGGTCGAGATCTCTATACATTTTAGGATGAACGTCTCCAATGGTATCAGCTTGTCGGCTGTTTGGTTTTTAATTAGTTCTGTCTACAAATTTTCGTGTTTCTATTAAACATCACACGCTGTTTAGGAAGACAAAAGGGAGCTCTTGTTTTTAAAGACCTTTATTGTAACAGACAGGACTGTATACTGGCTGATCTTAACCATCTGAGCACCAGTATTGACGTGTTGACCGGCTGGACTGAGTTGCTGTTAAACTTTGTTGATGAGATGGTTGCTGCTATTCGGGGCTACATTCCAGGTCTCATCGTGACACTCCCGTCAGTTAGGGGAGGAAATAGTTCCTCCACGGGCTCCCGTTCTTTTCTTTGGTCAAGGATCGTAATTAGACGCAAGCTGGACATTTAACAGATACTCACTGAGGTTTCTGATATTTGAATGTGGTGTGTGGTTTAAATATGCAGACCTAGCCTCGATTTTTAAAGGTTTTGTAGTTTTAACAAAAAATATTAGCTACTATGAAACATTTCTATGAAACATTTCCATGACTCGGACTTTGAAACGGGTAAAACATGAACTATTGAATGAACGGCTACTTAGTTCTAGAATACTTGCGACCCATCATGTTGAATCCTAGGGCCACTTAGTTCTAGAATACCTGCCACCCATCATGTTGAATCCTAGGGCCACTTAGTTCTATAATACCTGCGACCCTTCATGTTGAATCCTAGGGCCACTTAGTTCTAGAATACTTGCGACCCATCATGTTGAATCCTAAGGCCACTTAGTTCTAGAATACTTGCGACCCATCATGTTGAATTCTAAGGTCACTTAGTTCTAGAATACCTGTGACCCATCATGTTGAATCCTAAGGCCACTTAGTTCTAGAATACTTGCGACCCATCATGTTAAATTCTAAGGTCACTTAGTTCTAGAATACCTGTGACCCATCATGTTGAATCCTAAGGCCACTTAGTTCTAGAATACTTGCGACCCATCATGTTGAATCCTAAGGCCACTTAGTTCTAGAATACCTGCGACCCATCATGTTGAATCCTAAGGCCACTTAGTTCTAGAATACCTGCGACCCATCATGTTGAATCCTAGGGCCACTTAGTTCTAGAATACCTGCGACCCATCATGTTGAATCCTAAGGCCACTTAGTTCTAGAATACCTGCGACCCATCATGTTGAATCCTAAGGCCACTTAGTTCTAAAATACCTGCGACCCATCATGTTGAATCCTAAGGCCACTTAGTTCTAAAATACCTGCGACCCATCATGTTGAATCCTAGGGCCACTTAGTTCTAGAATACCTGCGACCCATCATGTTGAATCCTAAGGCCACTTAGTTCTAGAATACCTGCAACCCATCATGTTGAATCCTAGGGCTACTTAGTTCTAGAATACCTGCGACCCATCATGTTGAATCCTAAGGCCACTTAGTTCTAGAATACCTGCGACCCATCATGTTGAATCCTAAGGCCACTTAGTTCTAAAATACCTGCGACCCATCATGTTGAATCCTAGGGCTACTTAGTTCTAGAATACTTGCGACCCATCATGTTGAATCCTAAGGCCACTTAGTTCTAAAATACCTGCGACCCATCATGTTGAATCCTAGGGCTACTTAGTGCTAGAATACTTGCGACCCATCATGTTGAATCCTAAGGCCACTTAGTTCTAAAATACCTGCAACCCATCATGTTGAATCCTAACTACTGAGTGTGTTCGGCCGTTGTGTTGTTGTTCTCGTTGTTTTGCTCATCTTTATAAACATTTAGTGCACACTGTAACATGAAAGGGCATGAGGCTGAGCTTCATAAACGTTGACACTTTTGATGCACTCACTTCAGTGGACACTACTCTCATGCCATTCCTAACTAGACTCTAGGATAGACTTGAAGATCTTAACTTCTTTATTGAATGGCTTCTATCGCCCCGTTCCTTTTCTTGTCTTCTCTCCTTGTCCTGTATTTACCTTTAGGTACTCAGACATGGAACATTTTCCAACCTTCTGATCGCAAGTTTCTTTGTTTTCATTTCCTACTCTTCATAGATGGAAGGAAAAGTTGGGAGGAAAAACATCTTGTAGTTCGAAAAAGACTCTAATAACATTTCCCCCAGAAATTTGATAGTATATTTATATCTTTTGGAAAAAAAAATCACTAACTAATTGGCCACACTGTGAAAACTCCGGTTTGACCGTTATATTTTTTCATTAATATTTAATCTTCTCAAAATTAAATTTGGCTTACGTCTTTTTATCAATGAATTCGTTCTGAATGACTTCAAATCCCAGAACAAAATGTGTATGACATGAGGTCACAAGGCATCAGCGGGACTACTGCTAGCAATGATGCATCATTCCAAGAAGTAAATCGAATGAGAGAGAGAGAGCACCAACAGCTTCATAAAGTTGGTTGGATTTCTTTGTAGTAGTTCTTCTGTTCAATGCGTGGACAGAGACTGTTGGTCATTTGATCGTTTAATGAGACATACGGGGACATGTGGGTCGCTGAGCTACATTCAAGTCTTGTTCTTTTTTTTTTTTTTACTTTTCACACCCAAGTATTGCCGTCTCTCAGCACAAGTTTCGAATAACCTTATTTTACCCCATCAATGTGTCAGTGTCATATGGCAGACATGACAGTAATTTGTGGCAACAGTTTTTTTTTCCAGGTGGTGAACATAAACATTTCTACAGACTTGAAACATTTCTACAGACTTGAAACATTTCTACAGACTTGAAACATTTCTACAGACTTGAAACATTTCTACAGACTTGAAACAATGAAACATTTCTACAGACTTGAAACATTTCTACAGACTTGAAAGAATGAAACATTTCTACAGACTGAAACAATGAAACATTTTTACAGACTTGAAACATTTCTAGAGACTTGAAACAATGAAACATTTCTACAGACTTGAAACATTTCTACAGACTTGAAACAATGAAACATTTCTACAGACTGAAACAATGAAACATTTTTACAGATTTGAAACATTTCTACAGACTTGAAACATTTCTACAGACTTGAAACAATGAAACATTACTACAGACTTGAAACAATGAAACATTTCTACAGACTTAACACAATGATACATTTCTACAGACTTGAAACAATGAAACATTTCTACAGACTTGAAACATTTCTACAGACTTGAAACATTTCTACAGATTTGAAACATTTCTACAGACTTGAAACATTTCTACAGACTTGAAAAATTTCTACACTTAGTCATTTCTTGCTTTTCAAGATGGAACAAAATGCAGAGGGGAAAAATATCGAGTTTAGAAGGATTGATTTCTACATTTGTTTTATTTCAAATTTTATGGTTATAATTACATCATGCAATCGGATTTCAAACTGAATATGTTAGGCCTATACGATTTAACCATTGAACGATCCATTATCTATGTATGTATGTATGTATGTATCTATCTATGTATCTATGTATCTATCTATCTATCTATCTATCTATCTATCTATCTATCCATCTATCTGTGTGTCTGTCTGTACTTCCCATTTCCCCCCCCTGTCTCCTTCATGTGTATCTGTGTGTCTATGTTCTATGTATGTCTATTAGATGGGAAAAGAAACTATTAGATTGCCGTGTAAACGAGCTTTGATTGCATTCTGAGGACAACAAAACAACGTTGAAACATTGAAACAGTTTCTGCTTGTTTATTAGCTTTTGTTTCTTCGGGTGCCAACTCTAAATCCAGGTCTAGTCAGGGACAGGGAACGAAACATCAACGCGACACTGTCCCTAATGTCCGCCAGTCCTTCCTTTCAGTCAGCCAACCAATTGGCTGTCCTTTCGAGCTGGTCCTCGGAGTGAATAGAGACTTCCGTTTTCTCTGTTCCATCTCAATGCTTGCCTAAATACTCTGGGACATCTCAATGCTTGCCTAAATACTCTGGACAAAACCGCCCCATCCCTCCCCCGTTTCCCCATGCTGCTGCTTTGGGTAAGTTCAGTCTTGGTTTTATTGTGATGCTGAGACAAGCGGCTCTCTTGCTGCTGGGGAAACACAAAGTTACAATTGTAATCGGACGCACGTCTGTCACTCGAAATACAACAAAACCTATTATTTCTTCTACATTTTCCTAAACCTTAAATTTCCCACACAATGTAAACCTTAATATTGCCATACTGATTCTCGTACACATAACAGACGATCGTATCACAAACTAAACTTTTGAGGAGCTTCTGTTTACTGCATTCAACTAGAACTGTCAAGACTGAATGCTTCATCTAGAGAATACTTTATAGAGCGTTCAATCAATACGGTCAGACCTTACGATCTCTTGCAATTGAACATTTGCCTCTTGCCTACTCTTCAATTAGGAAAGGTATGGATGTATCGGCGAGTGTAGTTGTAAGTGACGTGATGCTGAGAACTTCAGGTAGCTAGACAAGTGTTGGGGAGGGGGACAAGGCGCCCCCTGTTGAAATAACAAATCTCTACGTCTGCACAAAGCAAGGAAAATTCTCACAATTATTGAGCAGACTAACAATAGGGAAATATATTGGGGGGGGGGGGGGGGGGTTACACAAAAAGTGTGATCAGTGTATTTGTTTTTCTCATCAATCACGATCGATCTGCCGGCGACCAGTGTTTATCGCGCCATGTAGCCCCCCCCCCTCCCCTATTCTCGTCCCTCCCCTGGCATGTATGGTGGGAGTCTGGGAGTTATTGTCTAGAACAATGATGGCGTTGACTTGATAAGGAAAACAAATAAACACACTCACACACACAAAAAGGGGCGACCTTAATCGTCATTCGTTTTGTGCTACATGGCGACTTTAATTTACTGCAGTGTCGCCTTTTTATCATTTAATGGCTTTAATACTTCCCATCTGGTGTAGATCTGTTGCTCTTTTTCTAAGCTTTTAAGTCATTTGGATCCCTTCTGACAGTCCTTTGGTGTATACCTTAGCTTATACACTGAATGATTCATTCGCATAGGTGACAGTCACTTGATAGAATTATTATAATTAATGAAATAAAATGGTAGTTGGGTTAGTATGGGTAGATATATTAAATATGGCATTCCTGTGTAGATTTTTCAGCTGTTTGAACTAGGATATATCACCAGGCTGTCTCGTGCAAGATGAGAACGATAGAAATAATTAATGACTTAAGCATCAAATAATCTGATCAAGAGCCTTTAATATGTGACGAAACCTGTAACGTCATCACCACTGAGCCTTATAACCTAGAAACCTAATGACTTTAGACCCCCGATGGCCCATTAACCTCAAACTCGACTGACCTCAAAATCGAAAAACAAAAAACAACGTGTTCCTGTACAGGCTTTTTTTTTAATCCTCTCCCCTTTTACTTTGAAATAGTGTCTGATTCTGAACTCGTTCACTGAGTATGTGGCTACATAGAGTGTGGGGAGGAGAAGCCCTTATCAATTCACCCAGGCCCCAATTAATTCAATGAAATATTGTCGGGTCAATTAGATCACAATCATGAATGTGGCGCACCACCCCTCCCTCCCCTTACCCTTGACAAGTCCCATCCAATGTCTGTATGTTGATAAGCTTATGTTGACAGACAGTGTTTGTGAGTGTTTTTCTGATTTCTTCGAATCGTATGTTTGTATGCGTGTGTGTGTGGGGAAGGGTGGAGTACGATATCTAGCATTAGGGTGAATTGAGATCTTCTGGGGGAGCTCTGTGCGTAAGTGGGCAGCCATGCTCAAACATTCCCCCATAAATATTTATTGAGAGTTACTCACGGTGCAACCTTTGCTGGGAGAATTTGAAGTCTTTCCGCCTTGACATCAGTTGTGTCCTACCCTCTTTCGTTTTGTCTCTCTCCCCCCTTGTCCCGCTGCAGGTCGCGGAGGGCGACATCCGTACTCTCTTACTACCTCACGGTCATTACCAGTGGCGTCCGGTCCCTCAATGACAATCATTGTGTCCCTAGAAATGAGGGGCCTCGTCTTCCTATTGACCGCCTGTTGTCTGGCTCCATTTAATGGCCTTTTGTTTTCTCTATCCGTAGATCCGAAGCTGTTTTTGCGTAATTTTTTTCTCTTTTAAATGGCAGTTTGATCTTCTAATTTTTGGGCTATGAGAGTTTTTCTCTCTGGTCCATGAAATCTTTAATTACTGTTACTTTTAGCTTGAAAAGCCCATACTCTTCCCTTCTCCAGTTAGCATTTGTTTGTTGTGGCCCTCCAGTGTAGAGTGATCTGACTTAGTATCAAGACTAAATCGACAAAAGCACTTTGGTTTGCTTTGTCTGCCCTTGTTTAGGTTGTCTGCCCCTTCAAACACTGCAAAGTAATGAATGTATTAGAGAAAGCAACAGGGCGAGTTCAGTCTCGGAATATTTCTGTAAGTATCTCCAAGTCTCGCGAGAGAGGCCGTCTCTCTAATTGACTAGACCTTTTCTGACAGCGACCAAGGGGACGAGATGAAAATTTGTCATCAGTACGTTCTGTAGAATTCACCTCGACTGTAATCAGCCAGCTAATATTTGAGTGGGTTTTTTTTTGTGATGCTGGGTCTGATGTAGTACTTAGGAAACGTCCAGAGAACTGTTTGTGTTCCACTGGTTGAGTCAATAGAGACAAACACTTGAACAAATTGCTCGTTTATTTGCTCTAGTGTTGACATTTTTAGACCTAATCATTGTTGTAATGTACTACTGCGTTGATTGGATTGTAAGTCAGGCTAATATTGAGATTTATTGTGAATGTAAGTTTATTAAAGAGCGTAAATCAGTGGAGTGTCGGGACAAATCTCGGTGGGTTGCACGCGTGTATGAGAGTACATTATGTTTTGGCCATGCAGTATGTCTTCAAGTGTGCCCATGGGTTTCTCTATTTTAAAAATAATGAATAAGGCTTTTACATTACTATTCGGGCTCTATGTATCGCTGGAATGAAGTTTAATGTCGTCAATGGTTTTTAATCGCAACTTTTGTTTGGGCATCAGATATAGTCACGTCTTTGATCTTATTTGGGTATTGGAGATAAAATACATTCTTTAGTGTTTAGGGTGTGTGTGTGTATAATTAGAATTGGTAGCTCTACACACACACACAACTTAATGCTAGACTAGTGTTCTATATCAAGAAACAAGATAGCTACACACACACACACACACACACACACACACACACACAACTTAATGCTAGACTAGTGTTCTATATCAAGAAACAAGATAGCTACACACACACACACACACACAACTTAATGCTAGACTAGTGTTCTATATCAAGAAACAAGATAGCTACACACACACACACACACACAACTTAATGCTAGACTAGTGTTCTATATCAAGAAACAAGATAGCTACACACACACACACACACACACAACTTAATGCTAGACTAGTGTTCTATATCAAGAAACAAAAAAAAAAAAAAAAATTTTAAAAAAAAAAGCATATATTAAGCATAGTTTGGATCAGTCATGATATGAAATTTGTAATAGCTTTAGACTGACAGCAATAAATCTGTGCGATTAAAAATATTTTGACCAATTGTTTTTGTTTGACACAATTTCGTGCCTTTAGCTTTCTCACTACGCTATGATCCTATCACTGGACCAGTTGAAAGGGGAAGGGGGGGGGGGGGAAAGAAAGGAGTATTTGTGTAATATTACGATTGCTTTTTAAATGCATTTATTTTTTTTTTTAAAGTTCAACGACCTGGTGTGACGATATGTTTAGAGTGTCCGATGACAAGATTCTTTTATTGCTGATTGTCTCCATGTCTTGGTTGATGTTACGATGAGATTGTGTTGAAGAGACAATGTGTTTCTGATGCTCTAATTTTGTATAGTTCTCTCTATGAGACAATTTCTGAATTATCCAACAATATCGTGATATATAAAACTGAAATAAATAAATGAACGCAAAACTTTTATTTAGGACCTTGAAATCACTTTAATAATATACACACTGCATAGTTTTATACAAGAGATCAAAATGGAATTTTAAAAAGAATAACACTACAACAAAAAAAAAAAAAAACCAAATTGCATGCAATTGTTTTGTGGCCCCTGTAACTTAGAAAAAAAATGAAATCCAGACTAGAATTTTCAACACACTGTCACGTAATGGAGCCTGTATAAAAATACGTTTGCTCAATTTTGATTAATAGCTTTCCGTTTTTTTAATTTTTTTTTCTTCCGCTTTAAAATTGTTATAGTTTTGTTTTTAGAGCTGTGCATATTTTCCAAAATGTTTTTTTTTTTAAATCACCACGAATTAGAATAGTTTAGATTTGATAAAGATTGTTTATTTGTAGAAAATAGAATTGTTTTGCTGTGATGATAATTTGTGTTTTCAACTGTTAATTTCTGTGCTAAAGGCAATCTTCATCTCTTGGCCCATTCTGTCTTTTGAATAATTAACAGTGGTAAACAAATTAAAATCTAAACAATTATAGATATTCGCTTTACTTACTTTTTTAAGACAGCCTAGTTCATGCAAGGCAGAGTTGAATGATATACATCGACATGTAGAGAGATTGGTTTGAAAGTTGAGGACATTCCTTCGGAAATGAACATTGTAACGCCCAAAACTACCGAATTAGAGGTTGACCAACTCCCTAAGGGGAGAAATCAAAGCGGAGAGGATACCCGAGGCGAGAGAGGAGGAAATGACCTCCGCTCTAACCAGAGGGATCTCCCCTCTCCAGAGAGAAAGACTTCCCCCAAAAGGGGGTTGTCCTCCTCTCCATCCAAACCCAAGAATAAAAATACCAAGGTCACTGGAATAAAGGGAAACCCCTCCGGGGGCCTCCCAAGGCCAAATAGCTCCAAGTAGGTCATCTAGAATAAGCCATGGATTCCAGAATTGTACAGTAGAATTGTAGAGGCCTCAAGGCCAATTACGAGGAAATGCAGCTACTGATGGACTCTGAGACTCCTGTAGCTGTCTGCTTACAGGAAACATTTCTGAAAGATTGCATCAGCTTCCGAAGCTACCGTGCTTATAGCAAGAATGTTGAGGATGCAGAGAGAGCATCAGGTGGAGTCTGTATCCTTGTGAAGGATAGCATCCCCCATGAGAGGGTAGAACTACAGACCACACTACAGGCCGTAGCAGCTAGGATAACCCTTCACAAGGTTATCACTTGCTGCAGCCTGTATCTACCACCAGGCGCTCCATTAAACCGAACAGACATGGAGGACCTATTGAAACAACTCCCCCGGCCTTATTTAATCCTTGGGGATTTCAATGCCCATAACACCATGTGGGGATCCAACAATACCGACACAAGAGGTCGTATGCTGGAGGATATCTTCCTCCAACATGATTTATGCATACTTAATGATGCATCACCGACCTACTTGCACCCAGGAACTGGATCACTCACATGCATTGACCTCACCGTATGCGTCCCCGGACTTCTGGACGATTTTAAATGGTCAGTTAGCAATTATCTACTGGAAAGTGATCACTTCCCAATCATCATTACTAACAATCTCCCTTCAGTGGGACGACCTCAGCGGTGGAAACTGAATAAGGCCGATTGGGAACAAATCCAAAAAAGATGCTCCGAGGATATCACAGAAAATATCCTCCATGAACAGAACCCAGCTGATACCTTTGCTAGCAAGCTACTAAGTATAGCCAGGAAAGTTGTACCCCTAACCTCTGCAAATCCAAAACGGCCTAGCAAACCATGGTTTAATACAGCTTGCAAAAGTGCTATTGGTGATAGGAAAAAACGACTGGCTGCATTTATAAAGAATCCTTCCCAGGAAAACCTAAAGCTATTCAGGATAGTTAGAGCAAAGGCTAGACAAACCATACGGTCAGCCAAAAGGAATTCCTGGAGAAGTTTTGTCGGCAGTCTGGATGCCAAAACTTCTGCTAGAGCGGTTTGGAAGGCAGTAAGGCGAATCAAAGGGAAAGAATCAAATGCAATAGGGCATTTGAAAAACCAAGGACGAACTGTCACGTCCCCCAGAGAAATAGCTGACTGCCTTGCATCCTCAATAGCAGAAAAATCATCCACTGCACACTACACGCCAGAGTTCCAAAAAGTCAAAACCAGGGAGGAAAGACACCCCATTGACTTCAGGTCAGAGAACAATGAAGACTACAACAAACCGTTCTCGCTTGAGGAACTGAGGGAATCGCTGGATAAGTCACATGACACAGCGCCTGGAGAAGACGAAATCCATTACCAGTTCCTCAAGCACCTTCCCGAACCCACATTGGCTATACCGATACTAAACCGGGAAGAGACGGCTCTGACCCAGCTAACTATCGACCAATAGCACTAACAAGCTGCATCTGCAAAACCATGTAAAGAATGATTAACAGCAGGCTGGTCTGGTACCTGGAAAGGAATAAAGTGATCTCAAACTACCAGTGCGGATTCCGGCAGGGGCGGACAACAACTGACCACCTGGTAAGGCTGGAAGCTTATATTAGAAATGCATTACTCATAAGAGAACATCTAGTAGCTGTATTCTTCGATATAGAAAAGGCCTATGACACAACCTGGAAACATGGCATTCTACGTGACCTGGCGCTCATGGGGCTTAAGGGACACCTCCCCCGTTTTGTGGAGGAATTCCTGAAAGATCGAAAATTTCAGGTTCGAGTGGGCAACTCCGCTTCTGACACTCAGGACCAGGAAATGGGTGTACCCCAGGGCAGCATTCTGTCAGTCACCCTGTTCAACATTAAAATAAATAGCATCATAAATGCGCTGTCCCCTGGCATAGAGTGCTCTTTGTATGTTGATGACTTTGTCATTCTTACTTATGGGAAAAACATGAACACCTTAGAAAGAAAATTACAGTTATGTTTAAACAAAATTCAGGGTTGGGCAAACTATAATGGTTTCAAATTCTCAGACTCCAAAACAGTTAGTATGCATTTTTGTAATCTAAGGGGACCCCACCCAGACCCTGAACTATTTATACACAAAAAGAAGATCCCTGTCGTGAAAACTACAAAATTTTTAGGCCTCACCTTAGATTACAAATTTAATTTTCTCCCCCACATTAAGGAACTTAAGAAGAAATGCCAAAAGTCATTAAACATACTAAGAGTACTCAGCCATACGGACTGGGGAGCTGACAGAAATACCTTGCTGTTGCTCTATCGGAGTCTAATTCGATCCAAGCTAGACTACGGATCCATAATATATGGAGCAGCAAGGAAGTCGTACCTAAAAAAACTGGAACCAATACAAAATGCTGCCCTGCGTCTCTGTCTCGGCGCGTTTCGTACATCACCTATCCCAAGTCTCCATGTGGAGGCTGGAGAACTCCCCATGGATATAAGAATGAAAAAGCTTGCAATGCAGTATATAGTCAAGCTAAAATCCAACCCCACGAACCCTGCTTTTGACTCCATATTTAACCCCACAGAGGTAGAATTATACAATCGAAGGCCTAACGTCATACAGCCGTTGGGCCTTCGAATGAGAGAACCCATCCAAAATTTAACCCCACCCATTGACCAAATCTCTACAATAGAAACCCCTCAGAATCCTCCTTGGCTAATGAATAAACCCAAATTAAATTTATCCCTCCTTAATTTCAAAAAAGAAAATACAGACCCAAGCATACTACAAGTCCACTTTAGGGAACTGCAGGAGAGCTACGGAGATTGTGGCACCATCTACACAGACGAATCCAAAATGGAGGGAAAGGTTGCGTGTGCCTGCTCCTTTCGGAACAAAACAATCTCCCGTAGACTCCCCGATGGCCGCTCCATCTTTACGGCCGAATTGCACGCAATATTGCTTGCACTTATGGCCGTAAAAGCATCAGAAAGGAGGAAATTTATAATCTGCTCCGACTCCAAATCTGCATTGCAAGCTTTGGGGCGGATGAAGACTGACATCCCATTGGTACATAAGAGCCTGAAGCTGTTGGACCAAATAACAGCCGACCGTAGGGATGTCACCTTCATCTGGGTCCCCTCCCATGTTGGCATTGAGGGAAACTAAGCCGCAGACAGAGAAGCAAAGAGAGCCCTAAATCATGCGGTGTCAGGAACCCAAATTCCCTACTCGGACCTGAGACAAAGTATTGCCTCTGCCACCTATCGAGAGTGGCAGAACCGATGGGAGGCTGAGACTCACAGTAAACTCAGGCAGATTGTGGCGGATGTCAGGTGGCGGCCCACATCTAAGGGTCTGACAAGGCGTGGTAGCACGACCATGTCCAGACTTAGGATTGGCCACACCTACATCACGCACTCTTTTGTACTGAAGAGAGAGGAGCCCCCACTTTGCGAGTACTGTGACTCTCGCCTCACCGTGGAACATATCCTCGTTGATTGCCCCAGATACCAGGATGTCAGGGCGAAATATTTTAGAGCCACTAATTTAAAAACACTATTTGATAATGTCGACCCTGGGAAGGTACTGGGCTTTATTCGGGAAGTGGGGCTATCTACGAAGATCTGATTTCTGAATTTGTGAACATGCACTATTTACATTAGATTTTTACCAAATATTTAAATTTTTACTACCTTTACTATTTTAACTGTGAATAGACCTTGATTTTAATTATATGACTGTATAGAATCTGGCCCTTGTTGTTTAGAGGGATAGTGGTCCTTAAGGGACTGCAGGCACGACATGGCCTAAATTGTGCCGATGTGCCTCAAATCGAAAATCAAATCAAATCATCACAGCCCAGTTACATCCTGGCGACCTGCATTCTATCTCTTTGACATCACAACCCAGTTACATCCTGGCGACCTGCATTCTATCTCTTTGACATCACAGCCCAGTTACATCCTGGCGACCTGCATTCTATCTCTTTGACATCACAGCCCAGTTACATCCTGACGACCTGCATTCTATCTCTTTGACATCACAGCCCAGTTACATCCTGGCAACCTGCATTCTATCTCTTTGACATCACAGCCCAGTTACATCCTGACGACCTGCATTCTATCTCTTTGACATCACAGCCCAGTTACATCCTGACGACCTGCATTCTATCTCTTTGATATCACAGCCCAGTTACATCCTGGCGACCTGCATTCTATCTCTTTGACATCACAGCCCAGTTACATCCTGGCGACCTGCATTCTATCTCTTTGACATCACAGCCCAGTTACATCCTGGCAACCTGCATTCTATCTCTTTGACATCACAGCCCAGTTACATCCTGACGTTTACGAAAACATTCGCACCGCGCTGCACCATTGAAGCCAACGATGTGCAAAACCACAACAAACATGAACTCGTACCGAAGTTGCATTTACAACACGAAAGTTTTAAGTTAGGCACAGGTTTTTTTTTTTTTTTTTTGTTTAAATAATCATTGAGCTTTTGCTGTCTAAGATTTAGTTCAAGAAGATCGGGAGTTCATTGTATCTTGTTAGCACGAGCTGAGAATGGATCTAGGTCAGTGGTGGACACAGTACCTGCCCAAATAGACCGAATACAATAGTAATATTTTGGCGTGTGTGTTTGCTCGTGATAGGGCCAACAAGAGTGACATGTGTGTGCTGTGCACTTCACTCCACAGAATCCATTCCACACGTCCCAAGAGTGTTCAGCTTAATCTCTGCTGTCCAGTCAACGAACAAGCTGCAGAACGTAAGTGGGTTGGCAGCCTGATTAAAGAGAAGAAAGTTTGGGTTGGGGTGGAGGACTCCCTTACATCTTTACGTTTTCTAGCTACAACTATTGGATTGTATTTAGTTCTTCCTGGAAATGATCCTAGACGTTGCTAACGTTGGGTTGCTGACATGCTTATCATTGCAGTCACGTGCCTCGACACGCGCCCCCCCCCCCCCCCATTCTGAGCTGCTATGTGCTCTCCTGGTTCTACTGTAGGACCGTTGTGCTCTCAAAATGTCGATGTCCAACTGGGGGCAGACAAGTGTCATATTGGAATAATGTATGTCGAACATAAAAAAAACATCGACAACAGATTGACCTCTGTCCACTCTCTCTAGCGCCTCCATAGATAGTTCTCATTTCCTTTCCCCAAACAGTGTCGCAGGCCTGTTTTTTTAAGTCCATGCTTTTTTGTTATGTGGTGTGCAGCAGAGTGTCCCGCAGTTGGCGTACTAGGACAGACCTCGATACAATCTGCTCTCATTTACTCTTCCTTTTTCACTCTCTTGTTCTCTCATTCGCTCTATTGAACCACTCCTCCCTACCCTCCTCTCTCTAACGGTGAAGTTTCGAATTGGGCCAATCGACGAGGGCAGACGACTTGGGAATATGATAGGGCACTTTCAACTAATCAATGGCCCTCGCTTTCAGTCTCAACTGCTACAACTTGTACCCCCCCCCCCCTCCTTTTCCACCCAAAAATATTCTTCTTGTTTTGTACTCCATCAATTGATCAGTCAGTTGCGCTTAATACCAGCATACATCGACATAGTAGTTAAATACCAGCATACATCGACATAGTAGTTAAATACCAGCATACATCGACATAGTAGTTAAATACCAGCATACATCGACATAGTAGTTAAATACCAGCATACATCGACATAGTAGTTAAATACCAGCATACATCGACATAGTATTTAAATACCAGCATACATCGACATAGTATTTAAATACAAGCATACATCGACATAGTAGTTAAATACCAGCATACATCGACATAGTAGTTAAATACCAGCATACATCGACATAGAAGTTAAATACCAGCATACATCGACATAGAAGTTAAATACCAGCATACATCGACATAGTAGTTAAATACCAGCATACATCGACATAGTAGTTAAATACCAGCATACATCGACATAGTAGTTAAATACCAGCATACATCGACATAGTAGTTAAATACCAGCATACATCGACATAGTAGTTAAATACCAGCATACATCGACATAGAAGTTAAATACCAGCATACATCGACATAGTAGTTAAATACCAGCATACATCGACATAGTAGATCTCCCGGACAGTATTTTGTTTCATTGTTAGACAAATAATTAGAAGACCTAATTTTTTAGAATGATTTACATCGACTATCTGGCTCTTGATTGAACAATTCGAAGTCCATAAATTTCGCTTTCGACCCTAGACCCAACCTTACTGCCACAACGTCATCCCAACAGAATGAACAAACTACCCGTTTGATCTGTTTGGAAGCTTTATCCTGTCATTATTTAGTCATTCATATATTGTGAAGCGATTGATTTATTGAAGCCACAATTTTCTCGTAGAAAATGAGTCATAAATGACTAGCCATAATCTGCTGCGTTTGAGGTCTGAACACTGAATCTACATCGACATTGCACACTACAAGAAAATGTTGTTTTTCCCTAAAAAAAAATTATTAACCTGCTTCTTTTTTTTTTGTCCCAGAAAGGTTCATTTGATCTCCTTTCTATATCTCAAGCCGATTGATTGTCAGTTTCTAAGGCTTCCGGTAATTGATTACATTCTGATTACGATATTGCATTGTCTCGCTTCACTGCTTCCAAGATCTTCTTCAGAAAGTCATAGGAAAAGTCTCATTGTTTAAAGCATTCTCTACACCACTCTCTAGTTTAGAAACGTGATATACAGACATACACCATTTGTTGTAGATCTTTTAGAATCACTATAATCCACTACTCCCATAGTATCGATGTCTACAAATAGTTTATTGATTTAACAAGATTTAACATTGTCGTTCAGTACATTTGTGAAGTAATCTGTGGCTTATTTCAGCGGTTCTCAACCTTTTTAGCTCGACGACCCCTTTTAACAATTCCTCACTAGGCGGCGACCCCCAACAGTAAACTTATTTTCGTTCATAAGCATGAATACTGTGCTTTTAGCAAATGTTATAAAATTGTAATTATAATGTAAGTATTTGGTATTTATTGCAAAAGCTTTAAGTTTAATAACGAAACAATATGTAATAATATTTTGTCTTATATATTTCGTCCATGCGAAGGCAATGCTTGTCACTGTTACACGAGATTAGGAATTCTCGGGACTGTCTTCGCAAGAGTAATACTTTGGAGTCATTACTTCTGTATTTAGACTTGATAACTAGAAAACCTTGTTTCGCAGAAATATATTTTTTGGGAAATGGAAGAAGAAGGCACAACACAAACAAATCTGGATAGCACTTCAAACACTTGATCCAGATTTGTGTAACTAACATTGAAAACAATTATTTATCACTGCATCGTGTTGCATTGTGTTCAATAAATTTTTTATGTGATGTCTCCGTAACATCTTCAACTTTGACTGTCAATTGAGTTCTGACAATGTAGAAAGTAGGATGAAATTGTGTCCGTAAGCATGCGCAAATGTTTTTTTCACAGAAATTATCCTTTTATTCGTTTGTCATGTTCAATGTCATTTTGCTGATAGAAACTAAATAAGGTTGGCAAGATGTGAATATTAATTTCATCCAACTTTGTTTCCCAAGCTTAAATTTCATTTACGAGGGTTGGATCTTGTCACTCAAATCGAGGCATGTTGCGTTTGATCTTGCAGTGACGTTTTTATTGCTCCAGGAATTCCTGTAGTTGTGTCTTTGTTTCTTATTTTGTTGATGAATCGAAGAAAAGGTTCCAATGACTTCTGCTGACTTATTCATTACCAAACGTCAACCTAATAGCAAACTTGGAGCACCATCTGTGCAGACACAACTAATATTCTTTTTCAAGAAATCTAATATTTTTCCAAAATTAAACCAACATTTTCTTCAACATCTCGTTGAAGTCGTCTCGAGAGGCTTACAAAAGAGAAAACTTACCTCTTGAATACTTGCTATGCTATATAAATTGACTATAAATTGATGGCGTAGCATTTCAATAGCGTCACGACGAAAACAAACATCAATCATTCCGCATGGCGTGTAGTGTAGTGTTCTTCACTAATTTACATGAATTTAAACTGTCCAAACTATTTCTACTGCAACAATAATCATCCTGTTGTCTATCATGAATAACTAAAGAATAAATTAATTTCCAATGGAATAGACAAAAAGTCCATATTTTTTATGGTCTTAGGCGACCAACGGCAAATCGTCATTCGAACCCCAAGGGGGGTCGCGATCCACAGGTTGAGAACCCCTGTATTATTTTGAGATTTCAATTATAGCCTTTATAGAATCTTGTGTATTTGCTGTCGTCATATGTCACACAAAATAACAACCCAATGCTGGGGCACGTTTCCGAAGGTCCCCTAGCCACTACGCCCAAATCTTGTGCAAGTTTCTTTTTTAGTCAAACTTGGATGTGCTGGCACTTCAATCCCATCGTATTGTTTCTCTCCTGTGTTGTGCAAGAGAGTCCCGTGGGACCCATCCATCCTACTCCAGTGTCAGGGCGTGCTTGACACGGAATGCATCACGTGGTACACGTCAAATCCAGCCTCCATGCAACTTGTGTTGATTTTCATATTCCGCCATTGTTGACAAAGCCAACAAGCGCAGAGCCCAGTCTGGAGGGAAGCACCCAGTGATAAAAACTTGCGAATCTCAGTGAGAATGTTTTGTTTTGTTTTTCTTTTCAAAGAGGAGGGGAATTTTTCTTCCCCTCTCCTCCCTCCGTCTTTGATGTTTTTGTTTTGTTTTTTAAGCCCTCTCTGAAACTTTTCCTTTCAACATATGCAGGTTTGTTTATTTGTTTGAGTTTTGAGCTACAAGATCGTCTTTTAATGTAGCCAGGAATTTCTGTCTAAGGAAACTAATCCGCTCGCCGACTCATCTTATTGAAAGGTTTCGGTCAACATTGGATGTAGCTGAGAGCAGGACGATGTTTCTGGGTGTAGGGTTAGAGGTCACTGTAGTACACCCTGTCTTGAAACAACACAATAACACACAATGATACAGTGGTTGCACTGGATTGAAAAACATGAGGGAAAAACAACGTTGGGCACGATGAAAGAAAGGTTAAAATTTGACTTTTTAAAAAAATTAATTAATACTTGATGAACATCGACACTTGTCCATGTACTGTTCTTGTGTTGTCCATGTGATGTCCTTGTGTTGTCCATGTGATGTCCTTGTGTTGTCCTTGTGTTGTCCATGTGATGTCCTTGTGTTGTCCTTGTGCTGTACTTCTGTTGTACTTCTGTTGTCCATGTGCTGTTCTTGTGTACACCAGAAGATGTATGAACTCTATAACTCACTATTATTACCTCCGTCCTAACCAATGGTCTTTCATCTTGAAACCTCTATAATGTTCAAGTTATTGCGTTGTTAATTTAATTTTTTTGTGTGTGGACATGAAACAATTTTTTTTTCTTTCCTAAGATGGAGCACCATCCCGATAATTCCTGAAAATTGTTATGTGCTGACATTTTTTTAGATTCTGGAAGCTATTCATCTTTGTTCTTAACGTCTGCTAATTAGGCGCCAACGTACTTTTTTTTTTGTTCCTGGTGGAAGCACATCTTTTTTTTTAAATTTTCTATTTCAAAGATTTGTCTTCAGAAAGTTGTTACCTGGCATAGTAGATCGAGTTAGTATTAGAACCACTATGGAACAATTTTTTTAAATTTGGCGCATTGTTTTATTTATTTCTGTTTTTTTTTCTGGAAGCAATTGAATATTTATCAACTAACGCTTCAACTTCCTATTCATCTGTCTTGATTCAGTGTCTCTCAGCATTCCATTCTGGAGATGTTTTGGTGTCAGTTTTTTTTGTCTGGGTTATACAGATCAAACCGTTTACAAGATAGAATAATACATGAATTGCGATATTGCAATGTTGTTAACTAGAATCAAGTGTTTCAGTAGAATGAGCATTGCAGCCAGTGGTGGAATATTTCATAGAACCTAGGAACATGTGGCTCTCGGTTGTACTGACAATATGGACATTCGGGCAAAAGCCCGGTGGGCCGGTACCCAATTAGGCTGGTAGGGCCAGTGGAGGGCCGCACGGATGCCACTAAGACTTATATTTAATTGTATAAAAGAGTTTAGAATATTCTATTTTAAAAGGAGCACTCAGAGCGTCGTGATTTACAGACTCTACAGTGTATTAAGGCTACTAATCATACGCATTTTCCGAAATAATGTAATAGCCTACATCCGTATAAAGTGCTTCATCCATGGGCCTACACAAGATATTCGCCGTTGTTAAATCTCATGCTGACAGCGTCTAGGAATGATCGTCATTTATTCCTGGAGATGAAGCCACGCTATCCAACGAAGAGAAACACTCTCATGTCAAGACAACGAAGAGAAACTCTCATGTCATGACAACGAAGAGAAACACTCATGTCAAGACAACGAAGAGAAACACTCATGTCAAGACAACGAAGAGAAACTCTCATGTCAAGACAACGAAGAGAAACTCTCATGTCAAGACAACGAAGAGAAACACTCATGTCAAGACAACGAAGAGAAACTCTCATGTCATGACAACGAAGAGAAACACTCATGTCAAGACAACGAAGAGAAACACTCATGTCAAGACAACGAAGAGAAACTCTCATGTCAAGACAACGAAGAGAAACTCTCATGTCAAGACAACGAAGAGAAACACTCTCATGTCATGACAACGAAGAGAAACTCTCATGTCAAGACAACGAAGAGAAACACTCATGTCAAGACAACGAAGAGAAACACTCATGTCAAGACAACGAAGAGAAACTCTCATGTCAAGACAACGAAGAGAAACTCTCATGTCATGACAACGAAGAGAAACACTCATGTCAAGACAACGAAGAGAAACACTCATGTCAAGACAACGAAGAGAAACTCTCATGTCAAGACAACGAAGAGAAACTCTCATGTCATGACAACGAAGAGAAACTCTCATGTCATGACAACGAAGAGAAACTCTCATGTCAAGACAACGAAGAGAAACTCTCATGTCATGACAACGAAGAGAAACTCTCATGTCATGACAACGAAGAGAAACACTCATGTCAAGACAACGAAGAGAAACACTCATGTCAAGACAACGAAGAGAAACTCTCATGTCAAGACAACGAAGAGAAACACTCATGTCAAGACAACGAAGAGAAACACTCATGTCAAGACAACGAAGAGAAACACTCATGTCAAGACAACGAAGAGAAACTCTCATGTCAAGACAACGAAGAGAAACTCTCATGTCATGACAACGAAGAGAAACACTCATGTCAAGACAACGAAGAGAAACACTCATGTCAAGACAACGAAGAGAAACTCTCATGTCAAGACAACGAAGAGAAACTCTCATGTCAAGACAACGAAGAGAAACACTCTCATGTCATGACAACGAAGAGAAACTCTCATGTCAAGACAACGAAGAGAAACTCTCATGTCAAGACAACGAAGAGAAACACTCTCATGTCAAGACAACGAAGAGAAACTCTCATGTCAAGACAACGAAGAGAAACTCTCATGTCAAGACAACGAAGAGAAACACTCTCATGTCAAGACAACGAAGAGAAACTCTCATGTCATGACAACGAAGAGAAACACTCATGTCAAGACAACGAAGAGAAACACTCTCATGTCAAGACAACGAAGAGAAACTCTCATGTCAAGACAACGAAGAGAAACTCTCATGTCAAGACAACGAAGAGAAACTCTCATGTCATGACAACGAAGAGAAACTCTCATGTCATGACAACAAAGAGAAACTCTCATGTCATGACAACGAAGAGAAACTCTCATGTCAAGACAACGAAGAGAAACTCTCATGTCAAGACAATGAAGAGAAACTCTCATGTCAAGACAACGAAGAGAAACTCTCATGCCAAGACAACGAAGAGAAACTCTCATGTCAAGACAACGAAGAGAAACTCTCATGTCAAGACAACGAAGAGAAACACTCTCATGTCCTGACAACGAAGAGAAACACTCTCATGTCAAGACTACGAAGAGAAACACTCTCATGTCATGACAACAAAGAGAAACTCCCATGTCATGACAACGAAGAGAAACACTCTCATGTCAAGACAATGAAGAGAAACTCTCATATCAAGACAATGAAGAGAAACACTCATGTCAAGACAATGAAGAGAAACACTCTCATGTCAAGACAATACAGCTACACTTAATATAAGCTTTGTTTAAAAAAATGTTTTTTCATTTTTTTTTATTTTTTTTTTTATTATTTCTCATCAGAGGCAAAAATATATGGATAAGTGTTACCCTCTGTTCAGAGGCTAAAGTATTTGGATAAGTGTTATCCTCTGTTCAGAAGCAATAGTATTTGGATAAGTGTTACTCTCTGTTCAGAGGCAATAGTATTTGGATAAGTGTTACCCTCTGTTCATAGGCAAAAGTATTTGGATAAGTGTTACCCTCTGTTCAGAGGCAAAAGTATTTGGATAAGTGTTACCCTCTGTTCAGAGGCAAAAGTATTTGGATAAATGTTACCCTCTGAGCAGACGCAAAAGTATTGGATAAGTGTTACCCTCTGAGCAGAGGCAGTAGTATTTGGATAAGTGTTACCCTCTGAGCAGAGGCAGTAGTATTTATCTAAGTGTTACCCTCTGAGCACAGGCAATAGTATTTGGATAAGTGTTACCCTCTGAGCACAGGAAATAGTATTTAGATAAGTGTTGCCCTCTGTTCAGAGGCAAAAGTATTTGGATAAGTGTTACCCTCTGAGCACAGGCAATAGTATTTGGATAAGTGTTACCCTCTGAGCAGAGGCAATAGTATTTGGATAAGTGTTACCCTCTGAGCACAGGCAATAGTATTTGGATAAGTGTTACCCGCTGAGCAGAGGCAATAGTATTTGGATAAGTGTTACCCTCTGAGCACAGGCAATAGTATTTGGATAAGTGTTACCCTCTGAGCACAGGCAATAGTATTTGGATAAGTGTTACCCTCTGAGCAGAGGCAATAGTATTTGGATAAGTGTTACCCACTACAGCCTACATAAGACAGTTGAATCAATCCAGTATTCCAGTGAAAAAAAGTTCGCTTTCCCCAATGTTGACAGTATTCACCTCCTTATGCTATGTCGCATTATGAAAATTGGCAAATCCCTCTAGAGCTTTCTCTGTTTCATGCTGCAAGCCGGTGTCATTATCGCCCCTGAAACTCGAGATTTCAAGTTGTTGTTTTTTTTATTATTATTTTATTTTCGTTTTGTTTTTTTTAGTTTTTACAATATTTTTGTCAAGAAAAAGCTTCCTGTTTATATTGATGCATTCGTTGTTTATTATAGTTTTATCTTTCGCCTGAACATTGTTGAAATTGTTTGACAGTGTATTCCGAGCGGGGGGGGGGGGGGGGCTGAATTGTTTCTGAGAGAACGTAAAAACGTGATGGTTTGATGCAATCGTTCTAGTGCATGGCGGCTCTATGAGTTGATAGAGCGCACACATCGATAGGCTCTGTTAGTACACACTTTCTGTCTCATAGTGGAATAATAGAAACCTGTGCAACACCATTGTCTTTGTATTTACAGGCTAGTGAAGTCTGGCATATAATTGTGTATATACAGGGTATTGTAGTCCGGCATATCTAGTATATATAATTGAAAGTAAGGAGTATGTATGTGTGTATTTCCCGCATAAAAATCAAAACCGTTTGACCAATTTTGATAAAAATTTTACATAAATGTTCCTTAGATCAATGTGGAGACCATAGTATGTTTAACGTCCCTCCCACAACTGGGGGGGGGGGGGCAAAAAAAAAAGAAGAAAAAAAGCGCTAAAGTTATCTCTATTAAAGAACAAAACTTTGTACCAAATCTGGTTTGACTCTGTCAGCTACGGAACAAGCTACGGAAACTTGTGTCAGCTTTTCATGAAAATATGCAGGGCAGCGTACAGTTTGACAGTTCCACCTCTAGGCCATTCTCCATCAAGAGCGCGGAGTAAAACATGGATGTCTTCTGGCTCCAACACTATTCGGCATCTTCTTCTAGGGCCACCAAAATAAGAGTGTCTAGAGGACCTATGTTGTGAGCACTCTCCTTCATGCTAGTGAGAGCTGGTAAACATACATGTGTTAAGAGCATAGGTTAAATGGCTTTCACTTACGCTACTTGCGACGCATAATGTGCATCTCCTGGAGGGATCATGTCTCCAACAAGGATGTTTTAAAACTGGTCAATATGCACAGCATCTATGCTCTGTTGACACAAAGAATACTACGCTGGCGGACATGTCACCCGCATGCCATTTAGAAGAATCCTTAAAAACATTTTATATGCTGAGCTTGCAAAAGGAAGTAAACCCAAGGGCTGCCTAAGACTAAGCTACAGAGATGTCTGCAAGTGAGACATGAGAACCACAGGCGTCTTTGAAAATATGTGGCTATGAAGATAGCCCCGGACAGCTTGAGACTGTGCGTGCTGGTACAAACCTTGCCGAGAGCAAAAGAAACGAAGCAGCCTTAGTCAAGAGAAAGAAAAAGAAAGATCAGCTAGCCCTAAAACAGATGCATAGATGCACTAACTGTGTCAAACTCTGCCGCTCCAGAATTGGCTTGGCTAATCACACCAGAATACGCCTCAAGACGAAACCAAAACCAGTGAATCATCTGTGCGCATCCATTCTCTCTCTCTCTCTCTCTTTCTCTCTCTCTTGTTGTCTGGTATATAATTGTGTATATAGAGAGGGTATTGTAGTGTGGCATATTGACATAATCAAGTGCTCTTTGTAAAATATCTTCAGTTTGACGTCAGTGTATGTAAACTTTATTTTTTTTTTAAGTAAGTTTATATTAAAAACGTCATTGACTGGATTGCATGTCACAGTCTATCATTGATATTCTACTCAAGTATCCTTTGTGTCCAAGACCAGGTCAGTGTGTGAGATCGAATGGATATCGTTATGTCTCCACTAAATACCTCCCAGGTGACCTGGGGAAAGTAGTGTTGTTGTTTTTTGGTCACATTTGAGCTCCAAACAGTACACTTTTTCTTTACGTTTCAACACTACATCTCTGTTGTCTGCCTGTTTGATCTCTACACTGAAACACTACATCTCTGTTGTCTGCCTGTTTGATCTCTACACTGCAACACTACATCTCTGTTGTCTGCCTGTTTGATCTCTACACTGAAACACTACATCTCTGTTGTCTTCCTGTTTGATCTCTACATTGAAACACTACATCTTTGTTGTCTGCCTGTTTAATCTCTACATTGAAACTCTACATCTCTGTTGTCTGCCTGTTTGATCTCTACATTGAAACACTACATCTTTGTTGTCTGCCTGTTTGATCTCTACACTGAAACACTACATCTCTGTTGTCTTCCTGTTTGATCTCTACACTGCAACACTACATCTCTGTTGTCTGCCTGTTTGATCTCTACATTGAAACACTACATCTCTGTTGTCTTCCTGTTTGATCTCTACATTGAAACACTACTTCTCTGTTGTCTTCCTGTTTGATCTCTACATTGAAACACTACATCTTTGTTGTCTGCCTGTTTAATCTCTACATTGAAACACTACATCTCTGTTGTCTGCCTGTTTGATCTCTACATTGAAACACTACATCTTTGTTGTCTGCCTGTTTGATCTCTACACTGAAACACTACATCTTTGTTGTCTGGCTGTTTGATCTCTACACTGCAACACTACATCTCTGTTGTCTGCCTGTTTGATCTCTACACTGAAACACTACATCTCTGTTGTCTTCCTGTTTGATCTCTACACTGCAACACTACATCTCTGTTGTCTGCCTGTTTGATCTCTACACTGCAACACTACATCTCTGTTGTCTGCCTGTTTGATCTCTACACTGAAACACTACATCTCTGTTGTCTGCCTGTTTGATCTCTACACTGCAACACTACATCTTTGTTGTCTGCCTGTTTGATCTCTACACTGCAACACTACATCTCTGTTGTCTGCCTGTTTGATCTTTACACTGAAACACTACATCTTTGTTGTGTATGTGCTGTACTCGCAACTCTTATACTTTACAATAAATTGTACTATATGTGTCCTAAGGAAATTTAAAATTTAAATGAATATAAGACAAGAACACCAATAGACATAAGATTTTATCAAAATCTTATACATTTAAGAAATGAATTAAAACCCAGACCTAATAAGATTGTTTTTAAAAAAACCTAGACGTTTATAAGATTGAATCAAAAGCCTAGACGTTTATAAGATAAACATCAAAAGCATAGACGTTTATAAGATAGACATCAAAAGCATAGACGTTTATAAGATAGAATCAAAAGCCTAGACGGTTATAAGATAAACATCAAAAGCCTAGACGTTTATAAGATAAACATCAAAAGCCTAGACGTTTATAAGATAAACATCAAAAGCCTAGACGTTTATAAGATAAACATCAAAAGCATAGACGTTTATAAGATTGAATCAAAAGCATAGACGTTTATAAGATTGAATCAAAAGCATAGACGTTTATAGGACGGAAATAAAAAAATCCAGACGTTATAAGATTGATAAAAAAAAAAAAAACTAGACGCTTCAAAAATTGATCTGTTGTGAAACAAGATTGTGATTTAAAAATAGAAACTCTTTGACGCAAGTCTATTTCAATCCTGTAGTGTAGGTTTAAATCATCAATCTGATTGTCTTGCGTCCATTTCTTCCCTTCTATCTTCCTCGTAATAGATTTCAATCGGCTTATACGCAAATCGATCAATTTGCTTCTTGTTGTATTCAGTGTGTGGAGACTAATCATATCCCAGAGATTAGCTGTGTAGTGTTAGACTGAACAGTGTCCAAGACTGGACTTAAGCACAAACAGTTGCTTCTTTCCCGCTTCTTTTAGCAAATGGAACATTTTTTTTTTACAATACCTCTTCAAGTCAGAACTTTATGGAACCTGGATCCAGCAGAAATCTGGATCTAGGAACCTGGACTGCTGATCTCAAAAACGGTTCTAACGATTTTCTTAGAAATTTAATTTGACCGTTATAATGTTTCAAAAAAATAAATGTAAATTTGGCTGTAGACTATATCTAGGTCTAGAGCAAACATGGCGTAGTCACTCGTATTACCGTAATTATTCCATAACAGTAAATTTAAAGTTGAGTCATTTTTATTAAAGTTAATAAGTATTGCTTATATTTTTACGTAAATCTAATATAGATTACACCTAGATTCTTGATCTAGAAGTAGGTCTTGACTATATATTCAAAGTTCTAAATCAGAACTTTTGATCTAGTGTTAGATCTAGATGTACATACAATGAACAGACCAATAAATCATCGCACAAATAGACCTGCCTCGATGGCCGAATCAGAAAATGCATATTTTTGGAGCAGACGACGTTACGGGTTCGAAACCCGAATTAAACCTCGCTCTGATAGCAGCGCTAAATTGTTGTCAATAGAATGCTTTTCATTTTTTAATTTCCGAAATTCTGTTTTATATGTAGTAATCATTTATACGTAGATGATTTTATTGAGACTAAAAGAAGATCCAATTTTATTTCCTCCACAGACTGTGGTATTGAGTGAAGGAATCTGGCAGACACACTGGGGAATCTTTTGATCAACACATGCCACTTCTTACAGAAAGCTCCTTTACTTGTCTCCTGACGGGATGCGCACTAAGATTGGATTTTGTTGAACCGGGTGTAAATAGGGGTGAAGTGAAGGAACTGAGGCTACTTATAATACTATCTTTCTTGTTTAGGGTTTGAAACTGCTCATCAATAGAAACATATGGGTGTACTACACATTTTTCAACAAGGTGTAGAGAGAAATGTCATGTCTTAATAGTATAATTGACTAGACATTAAGGGCTATTGTAGAATTGAAGTAATGTTGTTTTTACATCGATCTTAAGTTACTATTGAGACACACTAGGTCGATATTGAGTTACTATTGAGACACACTTGGTCGATCTTGAGTTACTATTGAGACACACTAGGTCTGCAGAGTAGTAGTGCATCTTGTCATGTTGGGGCAGGAGGAGTTTATCATTGTCTAGAGATAGTCTACAGCATCTTTGAGATGACATTTGACACTAAATGGGGAGCAAGCTGAAGGTAGAGCTAACATACATGTTATAGTTGCACAGATCTCTCTCTCTCTCTCTCTCTCTCTCTCTTAGTATATATATAAGTGTATATAGAAGTGGTCCGAAGTGGATGAAAACAGAATTGTATTTATACTGTCCTACAAAAATTTATTTTAATCCTTAATCCATGTTTATATGTTAACATTTTTGTTAAACCTAAGACATGTTAAAGTCTTTTTTTTTTTTAATGCCATAACTGACGACTGTATACAGTAGACTAGCGAGTAGACTCATAAGGTCATTACTGGACTTCCAGCTGTAGCGTCTGTCTACCGCAGTATCTAACACAAGGCCTGCAAAATCTCTAATCGATGCCATACATCTACCCTGTATAGAAGCTATCGTTTTCCTATAATGAAGACTTCTACATGTGTCTCTAAACTAATTCTCTACAAGAATATTTGACTATATTCTGAACACACGAATGCAGCATTGAACTTCTGCAGCAGTACAAATCTTTGTATTATTAGTTTTGTGATATTTTTTTTCTTTAACTTTTTTTAAACTATTAAGAAACAAAATGGTTGATTTCTTTACTTTGAATTATGTTACATGATTATCATATGTTCTTAGTATTTCTCTCATTGTAATGGTAGCTCATATTTCTAGTGTATCAGACTTTATATCTGTGTGTATTTATACGCGTGGGTTACCTTGTAAATAGTGGTCTATGTTATTAAGTGGAAGGACACACAAAGATTCTATGTGTGTCTAGGCTTGTGTTGCTATGTCTGGTGATTGAGCTCATTAGACATAGTGCCCAGACCTTTATTGTTATTTTAAATAATGAAAATAAAATGATTCTTATGAAAAGGTACATCTTGTTGTTTTGATCTGTTTCAAACATTCCTTGCGTGTGTTCCAAGCTGCTTTAGGACAATTTCTTTTTGTCAGATATATAAACTAATGTAGGACAACACCAGGCACCTGAGATGACCAATCGCTTTTAAATAACCAGAGCTGACCAATCGTAAATAAAATGGTTTTGAAGGCAAAAAAACATTATTGGCTAACGTGATACACTTCGTTCCTACTTGAATGTGTACAGACGTGTGTAGACGTGTCTTGGAACGCAAAGAAGTGGAGACACAGTCGTCACGTTACTGTGTCCAGTTTTCTAAGTGAGTACTTGACCCATGGGCTGGCACGGTGGTGACCGTAAGTCGTTAACTCACAACTCGACCCGTTTTTAAGAAAATACACCTACACCTCCCCCCCCCATTTTTTGTATCGTCTTTAGTTGTTTTTCTCATTACTATCTACTATTGCTATCGACTGTATAGTCTACACACAAGAAAGTGAACATACGGCTGCAGTCAGGCAGCAGTTAAAGCAATAGAAAAGTGTAGCGTGTCAACTTGGCATTTTGTGATAATGGGCTTCAGCAGCGATGAATGACTTAAGTGAGCGCTTACTACTTAATAGTAAAATCAATGAAAAATAGTGTGATGTCTTTTCCTTTGTGCTTGTTACATCTAAGACTTATATCCAAAGAATAAAGTATCTCAGGCCTGTTTCATAATATCCACAATGCGTCATTTCATTCTCGGGTACAAACCCTGAAGGAAAAAAAAAAGAAATTTGCATTGATAATTGTAATGTAACTTACCGGGATGGCGACTGGTTATTAGAACTATCACTGTGATAATTATTTAACGGTCCAACATGGGGACGGGTGGGCATAACATACTCTGTGACCCCTGATCAGGTCTACTGAATATTCTCTTCATATGTCATAAAGATTCTTCGAACGGTATTTTGTTGTGGTCGCTGTCGTTGAATCAATAAAATTAACCAATTAGTCGTAATTAACTAATTTTGTTCATTTAAACATTTACAAAACTAAGGGGAGATAAGCCTTGTGTAGGGCAGGAAGTTGTTCTCTAACAATTTTAAACTAGGAATAGATAAATATAAAACCTATTTTATTAGTACTTGAACAGCACAGTGGCTAACGCAGTGACCTTCCATTGTTCAAGGTTCGAAACGTCGAGTTTGAATTCAAACTCGAGCAATTTTTATTTTAAAAAAATAGGAGATAGCCCCCCTTCCCCATAGCCCCTGCCCCAACTGGTACACAAAAGTGATTGCACCCTGAGCATGAAAGTTGTGCACCCACTCAACAAAACAATGGATTAAACATATTTCCAATCGCACACACTTAATGTTGTTAGTTTAGATCTATTAAAAATATTTCCAATCGCACACACTTAATGTTGTTAGTTTAGATCTATTAAACATATTTCCAATCGCACACACTTAATGTTGTTAGTTTAGATCTATTAAAAATATTTCCAATCGCACACACTTAATGTTGTTAGTTTAGATCTATTAAAAATATTTCCAATCGCACACACTTAATGTTGTTAGTTTAGATCTATTAAAAATTAATCTCATGATTGATCAAAATAGAAGTAGTTTTTATATTTGACTTGTTTTGCGCCCCAGTACATAGAAGTGGCAAGAACATCATGTACCTAAATGTCCCTCGCTAAAACGTCCTGCTTCATCTTCGAAAGGGGGGGGGGGAGGTTCAAACATTTCTTTCGGCCTCGCCAGAGATTTAAGAAATATCAAAGAATTATAAAACGATGAAAATCTTCTAAATAATTGGGGAAATTCTTAGAAAGTCAACGGTGCTATATAAAATGGATGGAGGGCACGCACTAACCAGGAGACATAGTGAACCCACCTAGAGTGATGGATATAAATAAGAGCAGACTTCGCTGGGCAGGTCACCTTCAAGAAATATCATAGAACTGAGGAGCAAATTTACTTAACATAGTTTACCGCCAAAAACCAAAAGGCAGACTACGAATACGATGGATTGATGATATAGAGGCAGATGTTTGGGCATGGAAACGAAAAGCTTAAAGGAGATCTGAATGGAAGGATCTGTTGTAACAGGCCAGAGCCCTCCATGGGCTACAGCGCCACTGGCATGGATGAATGGATGTTACTTTCTATAAATCAAGCACATTCAAACATTAGATACTTTAGATAGAATGAAATTTATAATCTACTTTGTTTATAATAAATATGAGTCAATATGACCAAGGCTGTGTATTCGAAATTCCATATAAACAAATAGGGCCTAGTGCCTACAGGATTTGTCTGTGGGATTTAATAGACCCATACATAGAGTGTTCGTAATAAGAAGGATGAACTCCTACTGTTTGGAAAGCTCTTAATTAAATGCTACATAAAGTTAATGAAACAAGTCACGAGCGTTAGTGGAGGAACAATAATTAAGTCATCGATTTTATTCCACCTCATCAGTGCTTAAGCACTGACATTTCGGTTTGACTGTTGAGTCCCTGACAGCACATCGGCCTAATGTTTTTGTTGGTTGATCGAAAATGTCAGATCGGATCTTCCCTTTTGATATATTAATGCGCGAAGATTAAAGGTCACCGTATATATGATTAATCCGCTTCGAAGCAAAAGTCCGTTAATTCGTAGGTCTAGGTGTTTGACACCCAATGCCTTTTGCTATTCTTTTATGTTATTAGTAGTCTGTAGGTTGTACGCACACACACACATGACACTTAGTCTACTTACTGGACACATGCCTCAGATCACAGAGTATAGGTTCAAGTTAAAATATATTGATGGAGAAATTCTTCTGCGGAGCGTGGTGACCTACTATGGTGCAGAGTCCACCTGGCTCTGAAGTGAGCCGAACGTAAGTAAGGAATTGTAGGAGCCACGAGACTCTTCTTATCTTATCTTATATAATACAGACGTTACTTCAAAAAAGAAGATGATTACGTCCTACGCGTCATGCATTTAGTCATGCATATTAACCAATGACTTAAATTCTGCCAAGTCACTGGTTTTCCTGGCTAGCTCAGGCAACCCATTCCATGCTCTAATAGCACTAGGGAAGAAGGAGTATTTGTACAAATTTGTCCTAGCATATGGGACGAGGAATGTGCCTTTATCTTTGTGTCTTTCAGAGTATTTTATTAAATTTTGTTTTTGTATTTGAAGATTATGGTTCAGTGTTTTATGTATGATTGCTACTTTACTTTTGAGCCTTCTGTCCTGAAGGCTTTCTAAATTTAGTGATTTTACTAAAGGTGTTACTCTAGTCAAATGTGAATATTCATTTGTTATGAATCGCACTGCTCTATTTTGTGTCTGTTCTAGTTTCTTAATGTTTTCTTGAGTTGAGGGGTCCCAAACTCTCGCGTGAACCCTTGGTCAAAGAAGCTGAGAAACCGAGACGCAATTTATCCTTTAGCTAAGGGAAATCACTGTTATATAAACTTTCAATCGCCTGTTTCGCAAAGTTCAATGCGGGATTCGCAGAAGTCCAGAGGTTCTCAAACTTTTTTGACCCGGGTAGCCCATTTATGTATTCAAAACTTGCCCACGGACCCCAAAGCGTAAAAGCTACATAAATGCATAGTAAATAAAATACAAATTTAAAAAAAACAAAACATTTTGTTGAAGAAATGTTTGTTGAGATTATAACTTTTGTTTAAAATGAAAATTTGTTAAATTAATGTTTTGGATAAGTTTGATGAGATTTTATAAGCGTATCTCTGTCCGGCTCAATGTTTCGAATTAGCAACCACAAAGCTCAAAGACCACAGATTTCTAGTCAAGTTTTTAAAATATTTTTGTGTGATGAGGTTCATTACAGCCGTGAGTGCACGTTGTACCAAATAGCACTCAACAACTTCTGTACATAATGCAGGATATAAAATTCGAAACTTTTTTTCTTAACCAGAATATTTGATATCCTACCGTATCTTTGTTCAAACATTTGGTTTCAGATCCTCGTTTGTGGATATTTTAATAAGCTGTTCCTGCATGAGTTTGGATTCGATGTGAATGTGATCTGGGAAGTTGGTCCAAGCGCTAAAGGTTTCAATATCCAGTTGGGAATATTCAAGTGAATAATGTCTTCCAATCTTTGGATTAGTTACTTAATAGACATATAAGCAGTGGGAGGGACGAGTTGATTATATCAATAATCCTCCTATCGGATAAACTGGCCTTAAGCGAAGAAGTTATTTTATTTGTAAACGATTTTCATCTTAATGTGGACCCGCTGCGGTCATCTAGTTGACACATGGAATTCGTCTACCACAGTTTGAGAACCACTGCATTAGTCTTTATAACTGATACTTGTAAACTTGAGCCCTTGACTTCGTGTTATGGAATGTATGTGTGAGTTGTTGATGTCGCCATGAGTAAAACAATGGTGGATAGTTTGGTTGTTTCTAAGCTGAATAGATTCTGACGTCAGAACGAGAAAGACAGTCGTAGTTGACGTCATAGTTGACATCATGGAAGTGGAAGTGGTGGAGACGAGCGAGAAACGAAATCCTTGATGTTTAACGAGTGATTTGTATTTCGTCATAATTATTTTTAGTTCACTTGTCTCTCTACATGACACTTAAACATTGTGTCTGTACTCTTAGTTCACTTGTGTCTCTTCATTACACTTGAACACTGTGTCTGTATTCTTAGTTCACTTGTGTCTCTACATTACACTTGAACATTGTGTCTGTGCTCTTAGTTCACTTGTGCCTCTACATTACACTTGAACATTGTGTCTGTACTCTTAGTTCACTTGTGTCTCTACATTACACTTGAACACTGTGTCTGTATTCTTAGTTCACTTGTCTCTCTACATTACACTTGAACATTGTGTCTGTACTCTTAGTTCACTTGTGTCTCTTCATTACACTTGAACATTGTGTCTGTGCTCTTAGTTCACTTGTGTCTCTACATTACACTTAAACATTGTGTCTGTGCTCTTAGTTCACTTGTGTCTCTTCATTGCACTTGAACACTGTGTCTGTACTCTTAGTTCACTTGTCTCTCTACATGACACTTGAACATTGTGTCTGTACTCTTAGTTCACTTGTGTCTCTACATTACACTTGAACACTGTGTCTGTACTCTTAGTTCACGTGTGTCTCTACATTACACTTGAACACTGTGTCTGTACTCTTAGTTCACTTGTGTCTCTACATGACACTTGAACATTGTGTCTGTGCTCTTAGTTCACTTGTGTCTCTACATTACACTTGAACACTGTGTCTGTACTCTTAGTTCACTTGTGTCTCTACATTACACTTGAACACTGTGTCTGTACTCTTAGTTCACTTGTGTCTCTACATTACACTTGAACACTGTGTCTGTACTCTTAGTTAACTTATGTCTCTACATTACACTTAAACACTGTGTCTGTACTCTTAGTTCACTTGTGTCTCTACATTACACTTGAACACTGTGCCTGTACTCTTAGTTCACTTGTGTCTCTACATGACACTTGAACATTGTGTCTGTGTTCTTAGTTCACTTGTGTCTCTACATTACACTTGAACACTGTGTCTGTACTCTTAGTTCACTTGTCTCTCTACATTACACTTGAACACTGTGTCTGTACTCTTAGTTCATTTGTATCTCTATATTACACCTGAACATTGTGTCTGTGCTCTTAGTTCACTTGTGTCTCTACATTACACCCGAACATTGTGTCTGTGCTCTTAGTTCACTTGTCTTTCTACATGACATTTGAACATTGTGTCTGTGCTCTTAGTTCACTTGTGTCTCTACATTACACTTGAACAATGTGTCTGTACTCTTAGTTCACTTGTGTCTCTACATTACACTTGAACACTGTGTCTGTACTCTTAGTTCACTTGTGTCTCTACATTACACTTGAACACTGTGTCTGTACTCTTAGTTAACTTATGTCTCTACATTACACTTGAACACTGTGTCTGTACTCTTAGTTCACTTGTGTCTCTACATTACACTTGAACACTGTGCCTGTACTCTTAGTTCACTTGTGTCTCTACATGACACTTGAACATTGTGTCTGTGTTCTTAGTTCACTTGTGTCTCTACATTACACTTGAACACTGTGTCTGTATTCTTAGTTCACTTGTCTCTCTACATGACACTTGAACATTGTGTCTGTACTCTTAGTTCACTTGTGTCTCTTCATTACACTTGAACATTGTGTCTGTACTCTTAGTTCACTTGTCTCTCTACATTACACTTGAACACTGTGTCTGTACTCTTAGTTCATTTGTATCTCTATATTACACCTGAACATTGTGTCTGTGCTCTTAGTTCACTTGTGTCTCTACATTACACCCGAACATTGTGTCTGTGCTCTTAGTTCACTTGTCTTTCTACATGACATTTGAACATTGTGTCTGTGCTCTTAGTTCACTTGTGTCTCTACATGACACTTGAACATTGTGTCTGTGTTCTTAGTTCACTTGTCTCTCTACATGACACTTAAACATTGTGTCTGTACTCTTAGTTCACTTGTGTCTCTTCATTACACTTGAACACTGTGTCTGTATTCTTAGTTCACTTGTGTCTCTACATTACACTTGAACATTGTGTCTGTGCTCTTAGTACACTTGTGCCTCTACATTACACTTGAACATTGTGTCTGTACTCTTAGTTCACTTGTGTCTCTACATTACACTTGAACACTGTGTCTGTATTCTTAGTTCACTTGTCTCTCTACATTACACTTGAACATTGTGTCTGTACTCTTAGTTCACTTGTGTCTCTACATTACACTTGAACACTGTGTCTGTATTCTTAGTTCACTTGTCTCTCTACATTACACTTGAACATTGTGTCTGTACTCTTAGTTCACTTGTGTCTCTTCATTACACTTGAACATTGTGTCTGTTCTTAGTTCACTTGTGTCTCTTCATTACACTTGAACACTGTGTCTGTATTCTTAGTTCACTTGTCTCTCTACATGACACTTGAACATTGTGTCTGTACTCTTAGTTCACTTGTGTCTCTTCATTACACTTGAACATTGTGTCTGTGCTCTTAGTTCACTTGTGTCTCTACATTACACTTAAACATTGTGTCTGTGCTCTTAGTTAACTTGTGTCTCTTCATTGCACTTGAACACTGTGTCTGTACTCTTAGTTCACTTGTCTCTCTACATGACACTTGAACATTGTGTCTGTACTCTTAGTTCACTTGTGTCTCTACATTACACTTGAACACTGTGTCTGTACTCTTAGTTCACGTGTGTCTCTACATTACACTTGAACACTGTGTCTGTACTCTTAGTTCACTTGTGTCTCTACATGACACTTGAACATTGTGTCTGTGCTCTTAGTTCACTTGTGTCTCTACATTACACTTGAACACTGTGTCTGTACTCTTAGTTCACGTGTGTCTCTACATTACACTTGAACACTGTGTCTGTGCTCTTAGTTCACTTGTGTCTCTTCATTGCACTTGAACACTGTGTCTGTACTCTTAGTTCACTTGTCTCTCTACATGACACTTGAACATTGTGTCTGTACTCTTAGTTCACTTGTGTCTCTACATTACACTTGAACACTGTGTCTGTACTCTTAGTTCACGTGTGTCTCTACATTACACTTGAACACTGTGTCTGTACTCTTAGTTCACTTGTGTCTCTACATGACACTTGAACATTGTGTCTGTGCTCTTAGTTCACTTGTGTCTCTACATTACACTTGAACACTGTGTCTGTACTCTTAGTTCACTTGTGTCTCTACATTACACTTAAACACTGTGTCTGTACTCTTAGTTCACTTGTGTCTCTACATTACACTTGAACACTGTGTCTGTACTCTTAGTTAACTTATGTCTCTACATTACACTTGAACACTGTGTCTGTACTCTTAGTTCACTTGTGTCTCTACATTACACTTGAACACTGTGCCTGTACTCTTAGTTCACTTGTGTCTCTACATGACACTTGAACATTGTGTCTGTGTTCTTAGTTCACTTGTGTCTCTACATTACACTTGAACACTGTGTCTGTACTCTTAGTTCACTTGTCTCTCTACATTACACTTGAACACTGTGTCTGTACTCTTAGTTCATTTGTATCTCTATATTACACCTGAACATTGTGTCTGTGCTCTTAGTTCACTTGTGTCTCTACATTACACCCGAACATTGTGTCTGTGCTCTTATTTCTTTTGTCTTTCTACATGACATTTGAACATTGTGTCTGTGCTCTTAGTTCACTTGTGTCTCTACATTACACTTGAACAATGTGTCTGTACTCTTAGTTCACTTGTGTCTCTACATTACACTTGAACACTGTGTCTGTACTCTTAGTTCACTTGTGTCTCTACATTACACTTGAACACTGTGTCTGTACTCTTAGTTAACTTATGTCTCTACATTACACTTGAACACTGTGTCTGTACTCTTAGTTCACTTGTGTCTTTACATTACACTTGAACACTGTGCCTGTACTCTTAGTTCACTTGTGTCTCTACATGACACTTGAACATTGTGTCTGTGTTCTTAGTTCACTTGTGTCTCTACATTACACTTGAACACTGTGTCTGTATTCTTAGTTCACTTGTCTCTCTACATGACACTTGAACATTGTGTCTGTATTCTTAGTTCACTTGTGTCTCTACATTACACTTGAACATTGTGTCTGTGCTCTTAGTTCACTTGTGCCTCTACATTACACTTGAACATTGTGTCTGTACTCTTAGTTCACTTGTGTCTCTACATTACACTTGAACACTGTGTCTGTATTCTTAGTTCACTTGTCTCTCTACATTACACTTGAACATTGTGTCTGTACTCTTAGTTCACTTGTGTCTCTACATTACACTTGAACACTGTGTCTGTATTCTTAGTTCACTTGTCTCTCTACATTACACTTGAACATTGTGTCTGTACTCTTAGTTCACTTGTGTCTCTTCATTACACTTGAACATTGTGTCTGTTCTTAGTTCACTTGTGTTTCTTCATTACACTTGAACACTGTGTCTGTATTCTTAGTTCACTTGTCTCTCTACATGACACTTGAACATTGTGTCTGTACTCTTAGTTCACTTGTGTCTCTTCATTACACTTGAACATTGTGTCTGTGCTCTTAGTTCACTTGTGTCTCTACATTACACTTAAACATTGTGTCTGTGCTCTTAGTTCACTTGTGTCTCTTCATTGCACTTGAACACTGTGTCTGTACTCTTAGTTCACTTGTCTCTCTACATGACACTTGAACATTGTGTCTGTACTCTTAGTTCACTTGTGTCTCTACATTACACTTGAACACTGTGTCTGTACTTTTAGTTCACGTGTGTCTCTACATTTCACTTGAACACTGTGTCTGTACTCTTAGTTCACTTGTGTCTCTACATGGCACTTGAACATTGTGTCTGTGCTCTTAGTTCACTTGTGTCTCTACATTACACTTGAACACTGTGTCTGTACTCTTAGTTCACGTGTGTCTCTACATTACACTTGAACACTGTGTCTGTGCTCTTAGTTCACTTGTGTCTCTTCATTGCACTTGAACACTGTGTCTGTACTCTTAGTTCACTTGTCTCTCTACATGACACTTGAACATTGTGTCTGTACTCTTAGTTCACTTGTGTCTCTACATTACACTTGAACACTGTGTCTGTACACTTAGTTCACGTGTGTCTCTACATTACACTTGAACACTGTGTCTGTACTCTTAGTTCACTTGTGTCTCTACATGACACTTGAACATTGTGTCTGTGCTCTTAGTTCACTTGTGTCTCTACATTACACTTGAACACTGTGTCTGTACTCTTAGTTCACTTGTGTCTCTACATTACACTTGAACACTGTGTCTGTACTCTTAGTTCACTTGTGTCTCTACATTACACTTGAACACTGTGTCTGTACTCTTAGTTCACTTGTCTCTCTACATGACACTTGAACATTGTGTCTGTACTCTTAGTTCACTTGTGTCTCTTCATTACACTTGAACATTGTGTCTGTGCTCTTAGTTCACTTGTGTCTCTACATTACACTTGAACACTGTGTCTGTACTCTTAGTTCACTTGTCTCTCTACATTACACTTGAACACTGTGTCTGTACTCTTAGTTCATTTGTATCTCTATATTACACCTGAACATTGTGTCTGTGCTCTTAGTTCACTTGTGTCTCTACATTACACCCGAACATTGTGTCTGTGCTCTTAGTTCACTTGTCTTTCTACATGACATTTGAACATTGTGTCTGTGCTCTTAGTTCACTTGTGTCTCTACATGACACTTGAACATTGTGTCTGTGTTCTTAGTTCACTTGTCTCTCTACATGACACTTAAACATTGTGTCTGTACTCTTAGTTCACTTGTGTCTCTACATTACACTTGAACACTGTGTCTGTACTCTTAGTTCACGTGTGTCTCTACATTACACTTGAACACTGTGTCTGTGCTCTTAGTTCACTTGTGTCTCTTCATTGCACTTGAACACTGTGTCTGTACTCTTAGTTCACTTGTCTCTCTACATGACACTTGAACATTGTGTCTGTACTCTTAGTTCACTTGTGTCTCTACATTACACTTGAACACTGTGTCTGTACACTTAGTTCACGTGTGTCTCTACATTACACTTGAACACTGTGTCTGTACTCTTAGTTCACTTGTGTCTCTACATGACACTTGAACATTGTGTCTGTGCTCTTAGTTCACTTGTGTCTCTACATTACACTTGAACACTGTGTCTGTACTCTTAGTTCACTTGTGTCTCTACATTACACTTGAACACTGTGTCTGTACTCTTAGTTCACTTGTGTCTCTACATTACACTTGAACACTGTGTCTGTACTCTTAGTTCACTTGTCTCTCTACATGACACTTGAACATTGTGTCTGTACTCTTAGTTCACTTGTGTCTCTTCATTACACTTGAACATTGTGTCTGTGCTCTTAGTTCACTTGTGTCTCTACATTACACTTGAACACTGTGTCTGTACTCTTAGTTCACTTGTCTCTCTACATTACACTTGAACACTGTGTCTGTACTCTTAGTTCACTTGTGTCTCTACATTACACTTGAACACTGTGTCTGTACTCTTAGTTCACGTGTGTCTCTACATTACACTTGAACACTGTGTCTGTACTCTTAGTTCACTTGTGTCTCTACATGACACTTGAACATTGTGTCTGTGCTCTTAGTTCACTTGTGTCTCTACATTACACTTGAACACTGTGTCTGTACTCTTAGTTCACGTGTGTCTCTACATTACACTTGAACACTGTGTCTGTGCTCTTAGTTCACTTGTGTCTCTTCATTGCACTTGAACACTGTGTCTGTACTCTTAGTTCACTTGTCTCTCTACATGACACTTGAACATTGTGTCTGTACTCTTAGTTCACTTGTGTCTCTACATTACACTTGAACACTGTGTCTGTACTCTTAGTTCACGTGTGTCTCTACATTACACTTGAACACTGTGTCTGTACTCTTAGTTCACTTGTGTCTCTACATGACACTTGAACATTGTGTCTGTGCTCTTAGTTCACTTGTGTCTCTACATTACATTTGAACACTGTGTCTGTACTCTTAGTTCACTTGTGTCTCTACATTACACTTGAACACTGTGTCTGTACTCTTAGTTCACTTGTGTCTCTACATTACACTTGAACACTGTGTCTGTACTCTTAGTTAACTTATGTCTCTACATTACACTTGAACACTGTGTCTGTACTCTTAGTTCACTTGTGTCTCTACATTACACTTGAACACTGTGCCTGTACTCTTAGTTCACTTGTGTCTCTACATGACACTTGAACATTGTGTCTGTGTTCTTAGTTCACTTGTGTCTCTACATTACACTTGAACACTGTGTCTGTACTCTTAGTTCACTTGTCTCTCTACATTACACTTGAACACTGTGTCTGTACTCTTAGTTCATTTGTATCTCTATATTACACCTGAACATTGTGTCTGTGCTCTTAGTTCACTTGTGTCTCTACATTACACCCGAACATTGTGTCTGTGCTCTTAGTTCACTCGTCTTTCTACATGACATTTGAACATTGTGTCTGTGCTCTTAGTTCACTTGTGTCTCTACATTACACTTGAACAATGTGTCTGTACTCTTAGTTCACTTGTGTCTCTACATTACACTTGAACACTGTGTCTGTACTCTTAGTTCACTTGTGTCTCTACATTACACTTGAACACTGTGTCTGTACTCTTAGTTAACTTATGTCTCTACATTACACTTGAACACTGTGTCTGTACTCTTAGTTCACTTGTGTCTCTACATTACACTTGAACACTGTGCCTGTACTCTTAGTTCACTTGTGTCTCTACATGACACTTGAACATTGTGTCTGTGTTCTTAGTTCACTTGTGTCTCTTTATTACACTTGAACACTGTGTCTGTATTCTTAGTTCACTTGTCTCTCTACATGACACTTGAACATTGTGTCTGTACTCTTAGTTCACTTGTGTCTCTTCATTACACTTGAACATTGTGTCTGTGCTCTTAGTTCACTTGTGTCTCTACATTACACTTGAACACTGTGTCTGTACTCTTAGTTCACTTGTCTCTCTACATTACACTTGAACACTGTGTCTGTACTCTTAGTTCATTTGTATCTCTATATTACACCTGAACATTGTGTCTGTGCTCTTAGTTCACTTGTGTCTCTACATTACACCCGAACATTGTGTCTGTGCTCTTAGTTCACTTGTCTTTCTACATGACATTTGAACATTGTGTCTGTGCTCTTAGTTCACTTGTGTCTCTACATGACACTTGAACATTGTGTCGGTGTTCTTAGTTCACTTGTCTCTCTACATGACACTTAAACATTGTGTCTGTACTCTTAGTTCACTTGTGTCTCTTCATTACACTTGAACACTGTGTCTGTATTCTTAGTTCACTTGTGTCTCTACATTACACTTAAACATTGTGTCTGTGCTCTTAGTTCACTTGTGCCTCTACATTACACTTGAACATTGTGTCTGTACTCTTAGTTCACTTGTGTCTCTTCATTACACTTGAACATTGTGTCTGTGCTCTTAGTTCACTTGTGTCTCTACATTACACTTAAACATTGTGTCTGTGCTCTTAGTTCACTTGTGTCTCTTCATTGCACTTGAACACTGTGTCTGTACTCTTAGTTCACTTGTCTCTCTACATGACACTTGAACATTGTGTCTGTACTCTTAGTTCACTTGTGTCTCTACATTACACTTGAACACTGTGTCTGTACTCTTAGTTCACGTGTGTCTCTACATTACACTTGAACACTGTGTCTGTACTCTTAGTTCACTTGTGTCTCTACATGACACTTGAACATTGTGTCTGTGCTCTTAGTTCACTTGTGTCTCTACATTACACTTGAACACTGTGTCTGTACTCTTAGTTCACGTGTGTCTCTACATTACACTTGAACACTGTGTCTGTACTCTTAGTTCACTTGTGTCTCTACATTACACTTGAACACTGTGTCTGTACTCTTAGTTAATTTATGTCTCTACATTACACTTGAACACTGTGTCTGTACTCTTAGTTCACTTTTGTCTCTACATTACACTTGAACACTGTGCCTGTACTCTTAGTTCACTTGTGTCTCTACATGACACTTGAACATTGTGTCTGTGTTCTTAGTTCACTTGTGTCTCTACATTACACTTGAACACTCTGTCTGTACTCTTAGTTCACTTGTCTCTCTACATTACACTTGAACACTGTGTCTGTACTCTTAGTTCATTTGTATCTCTACATTACACCCGAACATTGTGTCTGTGCTCTTAGTTCACTTGTCTTTCTACATGACATTTGAACATTGTGTCTGTGCTCTTAGTTCACTTGTGTCTCTACATGACACTTGAACATTGTGTCTGTACTCTTAGTTCACTTGTGTCTCTACATTACACTTGAACACTGTGTCTGTACTCTTAGTTCACTTGTGTCTCTACATGACACTTGAACATTGTGTCTGTGCTCTTAGTTCACTTGTGTCTCTTCATTACACTTGAACACTGTGTCTGTACTCTTAGTTCACTTGTGTCTCTACATTACACTTGAACACTGTGTCTGTACTCTTCATCAACGATACGTTCATTTTGGTTGACAAGAAGTTTATTCAAGTTTCATTCAAGTTCTACATGGAGAACATACTACGGCTACAGCTGGTTAGTTGGACTAGCTGTTTGGAGCTACAGCCGGTTAGTTGGACTAGCTGTTTGGAGCTACAGCCGGCTAGTTGGACTAGCTGTTTGGAGCTACAGCCGGTTATTTGGACTAGCTTTTTGGAGCTACAGTCAGTTAGATGGACTAGCTGTTTGGAGCTACAGCCGGTTAGTTGGACTAGCTGTTTGGAGCTACAGCCGGTTAGTTGGACTAGCTGTTTGGAGCTACAGCCAGTTAGTTGGACTAGCTGTTTGGAGCTACAGCCGGTTAGTTGGACTATCTGTTTGGAGCTACAGCCTGTTAGTTGGCCTAGCTGTTTGGAGCTACAGCCGGTTAGTTGGACTAGCTGTTTGGAGCTACAGCCGGTTAGTTGGACTAGCTGTTTGGAGCTACAGCCGGTTAGTTGGACTAGCTGTTTGGAGCTACAGCCGGTTAGTTGGACTAGCTGTTTGGAGCTACAGCCTGTTAGTTGGACTAGCTGTTTGGAGCTACAGCCGGTGAGTTGGACTAGCTGTTTGGAGCTACAGCCGGTTAGTTGGACTAGCTGTTTGGAGCTACAGCCGGTGAGTTGGACTAGCTGTTTGGAGCTACAGCCTGTTAGTTGGACTAGCTGTTTGGAGCTACAGCCGGTGAGTTGGACTAGCTGTTTGGAGCTACAGCCTGTTAGTGGACTAGCTGTTTGGAGCTACAGCCTGTTAGTTGGACTAGCTGTTTGGAGCTACAGCCTGTTAGTTGGACTAGCTGTTTGGAGCTACAGCCGGTGAGTTGGACTAGCTGTTTGGAGCTACAGCCGGTGAGTTGGACTAGCTGTTTGGAGCTATTGCCGGTGAGTTGGACTAGCTGTTTGGAGCTACAGCCGGTGAGTTGGACTAGCTGTTTGGAGCTACAGCCGGTGAGTTGGACTAGCTGTTTGGAGCTACAGCCGGTGAGTTGGACTAGCTGTTTGGAGCTACAGCCGGTGAGTTGGACTAGCTGTTTGGAGCTACAGCCGGTGAGTTGGACTAGCTGTTTGGAGCTACAGCCGGTGAGTTGGACTAGCTGTTTGGAGCTACAGCCTGTTAGTTGGACTAGCTGTTTGGAGCTACAGCCGGTGAGTTGGACTAGCTGTTTGGAGCTACAGCCTGTTAGTTGGACTAGCTGTTTGGAGCTACAGCCTGTTAGTTGGACTAGCTGTTTGGAGCTACAGCCTGTTAGTTGGACTAGCTGTTTGGAGCTACAGCCGGTGAGTTGGACTAGCTGTTTGGAGCTACAGCCGGTTAGTTGGACTAGCTGTTTGGAGCTACAGCCGGTGAGTTGGACTAGCTGTTTGGAGCTACAGCCGGTGAGTTGGACTAGCTGTTTGGAGCTACAGCCGGTGAGTTGGACTAGCTGTTTGGAGCTACAGCCGGTGAGTTGGACTAGCTGTTTGGAGCTACAGCCGGTGAGTTGGACTAGCTGTTTGGAGCTACAGCCGGTGAGTTGGACTAGCTGTTTGGAGCTACAGCCGGTGAGTTGGACTAGCTGTTTGGAGCTACAGCCGGTGAGTTGGACTAGCTGTTTGGAGCTACAGCCTGTTAGTTGGACTAGCTGTTTGGAGCTACAGCCGGTGAGTTGGACTAGCTGTTTGGAGCTACAGCCTGTTAGTTGGACTAGCTGTTTGGAGCTACAGCCTGTTAGTTGGACTAGCTGTTTGGAGCTACAGCCTGTTAGTTGGACTAGCTGTTTGGAGCTACAGCCGGTGAGTTGGACTAGCTGTTTGGAGCTACAGCCGGTGAGTTGGACTAGCTGTTTGGAGCTACAGCCGGTGAGTTGGACTAGCTGTTTGGAGCTACAGCCGGTGAGTTGGACTAGCTGTTTGGAGCTACAGCCGGTGAGTTGGACTAGCTGTTTGGAGCTACAGCCGGTGAGTTGGACTAGCTGTTTGGAGCTACAGCCGGTGAGTTGGACTAGCTGTTTGGAGCTACAGCCTGTTAGTTGGACTAGCTGTTTGGAGCTACAGCCGGTGAGTTGGACTAGCTGTTTGGAGCTACAGCCTGTTAGTTGGACTAGCTGTTTGGAGCTACAGCCTGTTAGTTGGACTAGCTGTTTGGAGCTACAGCCTGTTAGTTGGACTAGCTGTTTGGAGCTACAGCCGGTGAGTTGGACTAGCTGTTTGGAGCTACAGCCGGTGAGTTGGACTAGCTGTTTGGAGCTACAGCCGGTGAGTTGGACTAGCTGTTTGGAGCTACAGCCGGTGAGTTGGACTAGCTGTTTGGAGCTACAGCCGGTGAGTTGGACTAGCTGTTTGGAGCTACAGCCGGTGAGTTGGACTAGCTGTTTGGAGCTACAGCCTGTTAGTTGGACTAGCTGTTTGGAGCTACAGCCGGTGAGTTGGACTAGCTGTTTGGAGCTACAGCCGGTGAGTTGGACTAGCTGTTTGGAGCTACAGCCGGTGAGTTGGACTAGCTGTTTGGAGCTACAGCCGGTGAGTTGGACTAGCTGTTTGGAGCTACAGCCGGTGAGTTGGACTAGCTGTTTGGAGCTACAGCCGGTGAGTTGGACTAGCTGTTTGGAGCTACAGCCGGTTGGTTGGACTAGCTGTTTGGAGCTACAGCCGGTGAGTTGGACTAGCTGTTTGGAGCGACAGCCTAACGACCATGTAGACCAACACCCAGTTTACTACTAAAACAGTGGGTGGTCAATCTGTCTCATCCTGGTAGACACGACGTTTCATTGGCCGCCCCCATCACCGCAAAAAAGTCCCGATCCTCTGAGGTACAGGAAATGAGAAGGCTGACACACTCGCCAAGAGTGGGAGTGGGAGAACAAACTCACAAGTAAACTCTGCTCTCTATCCAGAAGAAATGAAGAAATTAATTGTAGATAAAATAAATGAGAAATGGACGAGCTCCCATCCAAATCACAAGAAAGATGATGCTTACTATAAGCTATCCCGACAAGACCAACGTCTAATCTTTCGACTCAGGACCGGACACAACAGAATGCGACAACACATGTTCCGGAAGCTCAAAATTGGAACCAGTGAAATCTGCCCATGTGGAGTATCACCAGAAAATGCCGACCACGTCCTCCAAAACTGCTCTCTCTACCAAGAGGCCCGTATAAGACATTGGCCCCAAATCACCCCAATAGAAAGAAAACTATATGGAGAGCTCCCTGATTTGGAAACCACTGCGCAGTTCATCTCATGTATTGGTCTAGTCATATGAACACTCCAACATAACAATGAGAACGATGAAGAAGAAGAAAAATGAGGTACAGAGGACAGAAGCTTCAAAGGAGCCTGATAGCACCTCGTCACGTGTCGGAAATGGGCTACGGGCCCTTCGCTGGGCATTCCTGTAATAGCACATCTGATAGTCTATATTTATCAGGCCTTAGGTTATCAGGGCTTAGCCTATCAGACCTTAGGTTATGAGGCCTTATATCATTTGTGTTAGATGTCATGGAATATTCCAACTGGATCTTGAAAACGTCCCATCTGTTTTGTGGCCGCTGTGTAAGCGCCTGTATGGAGATCATTCATCAGAGACACTTAATGTTTAGCTATAGAATGCAAATTGTGATCTAATATTTGTTTCCTTCTTCGCCAGGTCACGCCAAGAATGGCGTTGGAGTTTCCCTAGGATGTATCGCAATTGGTTCCGGGACATTATGAATGCACAGCACGGGCATTGTCTTAGCATATATATAGATCTAGAGAGGGATCAAACACATCCACACACAAATCACAATATAATAATAGCCTCTCTCACACACAATATAACTCACACACATGAACGTTATAGACAGCCAAACGTCTTTATAAAGAAACTTTATTGACGATTTCAATTTTTTTTTTGGTTCGGTATATGCGATGTTCCATTTAACGATTTAAATGGTCTTGCCGCTGCAATGGTGTTCAGTCTGAAGGTATTCTAAATAATGTTAAAGATTTCACTATTTCTGGAGGTTTGGGTTAGATTAATACATCAGCCTCTGAATACAATATATCCCGTCCACATTTCAACCTGTAAGGTCAAATCAATACCAACGCCTTGATTTCTTTCCACCCCCATCCTCCCTCCTTACGTCTTTGAAATATTTGACCCTTGACCCGTCTTCTAAGCTTTTTTTTTTTCGGATTCGATTGATGATATTTTCTCTGTTATAATTGTCTTCCCTTGCATGTTCAATTTCTTGAGAGACGAAACAAAAAAAGTCTGGCCCGAGCACAAGCGAAGAGAAATGATATTGGAAGGAACAGGAGAAAAAGAGAAATGATATTGGAAGGAACAGGAGAAAAAGAGAAATGATATTGGAAGGAACAGGAGAAAAAGAGAAATGATATTGGAAGGAACAGGAGAAAAAGAGAAATAATATTGAAAGGAACAGGAGAAAAAGAGAAATGATATTGGAAGGAACAGGAGAAAAAGAGAAATGATATTGGAAGGAACAGGAGAAAAAGAGAAATAATATTGGAAGGAACAGGAGAAAAAGAGAAATAATATTGGAAGGAACAGGAGAAAAATAGAAATAATATTGGAAGGAACAGGAGAAAAAGAGAAATAATATTGGAAGGAACAGGAGAAAAAGAGAAATAATATTGGAAGGAACAGGAGAAAAAGAGAAATAATATTGGAAGGAACAGGAGAAAAAGAGAAATAATATTGGAAGGAACAGGAGAAAAAGAGAAATAATATTGGAAGGAACAGGAGAAAAAGAGAAATAATATTGGAAGGAACAGGAGAAAAAGAGAAATAATATTGGAAGGAACAGGAGAAAAAGAGAAATAATATTGGAAGGAACAGGAGAAAAAGAGAAATAATATTGGAAGGAACAGGAGAAAAAGAGAAATAATATTGGAAGGAACAGGAGAAAAAGAGAAATGATATTGGAAGGAACAGGAGAAAAAGAGAAATGATATTGGAAGGAACAGGAGAAAAAGAGAAATGATATTGGAAGGAACAGGAGAAAAAGAGAAATGATATTGGAAGGAACAGGAGAAAAAGAGAAATGATATTGGAAGGAACAGGAGAAAAAGAGAAATGATATTGGAAGGAGCAGGAGAAAAAGAGAAATGATATTGGAAGGAGCAGGAGAAAAAGAGAAATAATATTGGAAGGAGCAGCAGAAAAAGAGAAATGATATTGGAAGGAACAGGAGAAAAAGAGAAATGATATTGGAAGGAACAGGAGAAAAAGAGAAATGATATTGGAAGGAACAGGAGAAAAAGAGAAATGATATTGGAAGGAACAGGAGAAAAAGAGAAATGATATTGGAAGGAACAGGAGAAAAAGAGAAATGATATTGGAAGGAACAGGAGAAAAAGAGAAATGATATTGGAAGGAGCAGGAGAAAAAGAGAAATGATATTGGAAAGAACAGGAGAAAAAGAGAAATGATATTGGAAGGAGCAGCAGAAAAATAGAAATGATATTGGAAGGAACAGGAGAAAAAGAGAAATGATATTGGAAGGAGCAGCAGAAAAAGAGAAATGATATTGGAAAGAAAAATAGAAAGGAATGGGGTAAAAACGAAAAAGGAAGATCCTGTAATATTCTTAACATTTCTTCTTATTTCTTGTCTCTGACTGATTCGCGAGGACTTCAACACTTGATCGTGCGAATAGTGTGCGGAATTCAAGTTATCTGTACACGTGCGCGAGTCAGTTGTCATGGAGATGTCGGTAGAAACAAAATGATGTCAAGGTCATACTCAAATAACAGCATCTGACTTTGAGCTCATTTCAGTCTAAACTGCTTTTGCATGTCATCTGTTGTAAAGTGTGTGTGTGTGTGTGTGCGTGCGTGCTTGTGTGTGTGAGAGAGTGTGTGTGTGTGCGTGAGAGAGAGAGTGTGTGTGCGTGTGTGTGTGTGTGTGTGTTGTACCTGTTTGTATTGGCTGAAGAGATTCTGATGTAACCACGACTAAGACTATCTCAGAGAAGAGTCTAAAAGGAATGATGCCAGCCGGAGACAGCAGACGACCATGTATGTATACTGTATGAAACGTTTGGAAGTGAATTGAAGCATTATTTTAAACACTCGATCTCTCAAAACGTCCGTACTGCCGGGTCTTTACATAACTCATGTTCACTGTTTACACTTTCACGCTCTCTATACATCCAAATTCATCAAAGTACAAAGAAGGTAAATATGTTGACCCGTGACAGCCAAAATACCAAAATAAATGTAGAGTGGGAAACGGGAATGTGGGAATATTCAATTTGGGGTCATGAGGCCTACAGCTGATGGTCTCCAGAAAAGTTTGCGATGCCTAATACCGAACATTGCATGCTTTAAGGTTAGAGGAAGAAAACAGAAACATTAGCCACAAGGGTTATAGAAACAGAAACATTAGCCACAAAGGTGATAGAAACAGAAACATTAGCCACAAAGGTGATAGAAACAGAAACATTAGCCACAAAGGTGATAGAAACAGAAACATTAGCCACAAGGGTGATAGAAACAGAAACATTAGCCACAAAGGTGATAGAAGCAGAAACATTAGCCACAAGGGTGATAGAAACAGAAACATTAGCCACAAAGGTGATAGAAGTAGAAACATTAGCCACAAAGGTGATAGAAACAGAAACATTAGCCACAAGGTGATAGAAACAGAAACATTAGCCACAAGGTGATAGAAACAGAAACATTAGCCACAAGGTGATAGAAACAGAAACATTAGCCACAAGGGTGATAGAAACAGAAACATTAGCCACAAGGGTGATAGAAACAGAAACATTAGCCACAAAGGTGATAGAAACAGAAACATTAGCCACAAGGTGATAGAAACAGAAACATTAGCCACAAGGTGATAGAAACAGAAACATTAGCCACAAGGGTGATAGAAACAGAAACATTAGCCACAAGGGTGATAGAAACAGAAACATTAGCCACAAGGGTGATAGAAACATTAGCCACAAGGTGATAGAAACAGAAACATTAGCCACAAGGGTGATAGAAACAGAAACATTAGCCACAAGGGTGATAGAAACAGAAACATTAGCCACAAGGGTGATAGAAACATTAGCCACAAGGTGATAAAAACAGAAACATTAGCCACAAAGGTGATAGAAACAGAAACATTAGCCACAAAGCTGATAGAAACAGAAACATTAGCCACAAAGGTGATAGAAACATTAGCCACAAGGTGATAGAAACAGAAAAATTAGCCACAAAGGTGATAGAAACAGAAACATTAGCCACAAAGGTGATAGAAACAGAAACATTAGCCACAAGGTGATAGAAACAGAAACATTAGCCACAAGGTGATAGAAACAGAAACATTAGCCACAAGGGTGATAGAAACATTAGCCACAAGGTGATAGAAACAGAAACATTAGCCACAAGGGTGATAGAAACAGAAACATTAGCCACAAGGGTGATAGAAACAGAAACATTAGCCACAAGGGTGATAGAAACATTAGCCACAAGGTGATAAAAACAGAAACATTAGCCACAAAGGTGATAGAAACAGAAACATTAGCCACAAAGCTGATAGAAACAGAAACATTAGCCACAAAGGTGATAGAAACATTAGCCACAAGGTGATAGAAACAGAAAAATTAGCCACAAAGGTGATAGAAACAGAAACATTAGCCACAAAGGTGATAGAAACAGAAACATTAGCCACAAAGGTGATAGAAACAGAAACATTAGCCACAAAGGTGATAGAAGCAGAAACATTAGCCACAAGGGTGATAGAAACAGAAACATTAGCCACAAGGGTGATAGAAACATTAGCCACAAGGGTGATAGAAACAGAAACATTAGCCACAAGGGTGATAGAAACAGAAACATTAGCCACAAGGGTGATAGAAACATTAGCCACAAAGGTGATAGAAACAGAAACATTAGCCACAAGGTGATAGAAACAGAAACATTAGCCACAAGGTGATAGAAACAGAAACATTAGCCACAAGGGTGATAAAAACAGAAACATTAGCCACAAGGGTGATAGAAACAGAAACATTAGCCACAAAGGTGATAGAAACAGAAACATTAGCCACAAGGGTGATAGAAACAGAAACATTAGCCACAAGGGTGATAGAAACAGAATTCAAAAGCTGAAAGAGTGTGTGCTGAACGGTTGACCAATCGGAGGATGCTGAAAGGTTGTCATTAAAAACTATGGGCCAAAAAGTGTGAAAACGGTTGCTTGTGTGTGTATGTCACGGTCGAAATATTAGACAGATTGAATCAAGAAGCAGAAGGACGGACTTTTTAGTTTTTGGGGTGGGGGGGACAGGCACATACATCTATATAATAATAGTACGGCTTGTCTTCGAGTCAGAAGATTAGTGAGGAATGCAGTATTTCCGGTGGCTGCGCAGCCCCAGCTGTGACCTACATATTTTGCCTCTCTCAGGGCAAGCATAACCATTGTCCGCAGGTGGTCGATTTAGATTTTCGTTTCGTTGTCTGCATCTGTCCTCGGCAGCGGATTTTCTTTTGGTTTCAAATGTGTATCCCTCAGCCTTTGTGACATCACATTATTTTAGACCATTCAGTTGTCTCGTTCGAGGCCGCATGCAACCAGGTGTTCTCTTCTATGTCAGCTAAGGCAAGTAGGCACCTAATATATATATACTTGGCGGGGAGGGGGAGAAAAATCCCCCCACGGAAAAAAATCCTGGCTACGTCCATGGCCCTGTCCACTCCTATTAGTCGTCTTTTGTTCAAACCCCACATTGTCTGTGTGTCTCCAAACATTGTCTTAGTCTTCTCACACATTGGCTTAGTCTTCCCACAAATGGACTTCGTCTCCCCAGTCCCCACACATTGACTTAGTCTCCCCACACATTGGCTTAGTCTTCCCACACATTGACTTAGTCTCCCCACACATTAGCTTAGTCTCCCCACACAATGACTTAGACTAATCCTGATTTTCTTCACCACAAAAACTCTTTATTTTTATTTTTATGCAAATTTCCCGCCAATATCTCATAAATATTTATTTAGTGTTTAAGGATTTCTCTGGAAGACACAATGTCATCTTGACCTCTTACAAAATGGTTATGTATTTATAACTGCTCACGATTTGTACCCTTTCCCTTTTCTTCTGTTGCTCATTAAAAATAATTTCCATTTACAAAACGGCTTCAAGCCGGTGCTCTTTAGTTCTGTTAAAATAGTTGACTATAACTTTGATACCGGTGACTAAAAATAATAAATAAATAGATATTAATCTTATGTCACCTTCTCACTAACGAATAACATTTATAGAAAATAACAAACAGACTATAAGACAACACAGTGTTTCAATCTCAAACAAAAGAACACATTTTTGTCCTGCTGCATGAAGAAATTTCTAAATTCTCTGATGACATTTCTGCTGCCTAGACTCTGAGGACAATTCTGCTGCCTAGACTCTGATGACATTTCTGTTGCCCAGATTCTGATGATATTTCCATTACCCAGTCTCTGGAGACACATCCATTGCCTAATCTCTGATGACATTCCCATTGCCCAGTCTCTGACTATATTTCCGTTGCCCAGTCTCTGGAGACACATCCATTGCCTAATCTCTGATGACATTCCCATTGCCCAGTCTCTGACTATATTTCCATTGCCCAGTTTCTGATGTCTTTTTTTTTTGCCCAGTCTCAGAACAAAAATATTCTTCGTTCATTTTTCTTCTTCCAAAATCTTATTTTGTGATAACTTTCTCTTTGATTATGTCCCAATCTACGAGCACGTCATGCTTTATTTCAATACAATTTGTGTTCTTCCAACAGACTTCTGCCCTTCTTTTTTTTTGTCCTCCTTTAATACTAGCAGAAATTGTCCCGGCTTCGTCTTCAATTTCTGCACATATTGTAACAAACTCTCTTGACATCCAAGGGGGATAACAACTAGAAATATGAAGGGAGAATATAATTTTTTTCTTTCTAAGTTTAAAAATGTAAGAGCCAGAAAAAAAATATTTAGACGTCATAAGCTTGGACAATCTTAGCTAATCCACGTCTGCAACATGGGGTCAGGAGGTCAAAGATCGTGACGTGCCCACTGCCATTCTCCCACGGACGTAGTCTCATCTCTCTCTCTCTCTTCTAGGACTCCCAGGTCTACAAAGCTATCCCTGATTACTGCCCTTACTTTAACGTGATGTGATCAATATTAAAGATTAAGCTTTAAAGAAAAATAATAATAAAAAAAATATATACACACGAATGTTGGAAGAGAAAAAAATACTTGATTTTTTCACACATGATTTATTCCCCCTGTCTCGAAATCCACAAAGTTCGGGAAGAAAAAAAGTATTGGAAGAAAAAAAAAGGGGGGAGGGGTTGTGTGTTCCAACAAATGTGGCCAAATCAAGTTTTCTTTTTGAAGCCAAGGAACGTATTTGTGATTGAGTTTGAAATATCACATCAACTGATGACTCCCCCCCCCCCCAAAAAAAAAGTAATACTTTAAAAATCAATCAGCAATGCTATAATCGTAATGGCAATTAAATTGATTAGCCAGTCATTAAGTAATGTTTCGTTTCTAGAAAGTAAAAAGAAAATATCAAAATGATTTTCTTTTTGTTGTTTCTCTAGAAGTGCTCTCAGGATCAATACTACTTATTTAAGTAATTTACTCATCTTTATTGATCTAGACATCGATTTCTGTAAATTAAAGAACACACACTCACACACACGTACACACAGATCGACATAAACACACTTACTCATGTTTGCCTAACTGATAATGAGTTTGTTTACGTAAGGAATAAAGTCTAGAGTCTAGAGCATCCACCTTTAGAGAGAAGGTGGGAATCTTGGGAGGGCGATATTTTGGTGAAACTTTTTCTAGTACAACCTGTCTAGTAGAGACTTGTAAAGGAGGGGAAAGAATTTTAATGAGGAGTGACACTAAGGTCTAAATTATGTGCAGCCCCCCAGTCGTAAAGGAAAGAATAAATCAATGATGTGTAGGCTATATTAAAGCTGTAGAAGATAACTTACAGGCCATCCTTCAAAGAAGAAGATGGTTACGTCCTACGCGTTACCGTAAGTCAATCTAGCGGTGCAAGTTAATTAGAGTCTTAATCTTTACTAATTCCTTACAAACTCATATTTGGTTTTCTTTTATGGTTAGAGTTTATATAGAGAACGCGCACTTCTAAGAGTTCTAGCATATGGAATAAGAAATTTTCTATATTAGCATTGTGTCTCTCTGAATATTTTATTAGGTTGTGCTTTTGTATGTGTAAATTATGTTTCAATCGAACTTCAGTGTTTTATGTATTATTATTGTTACTGTAATCTTCTGTCCTGAAATGCCTCTAAATTTAGAGATTTTATTAACGATTTTACACAAGTCAAATGTAGATATTCATTTGTTAATATTTGTTATAATATGCTCTTCATTAATTTGTAACAAGATCTTTTTGTGTTAATAAACACTGATTTGGCTGCAAACCATCTCCGTTAGAATGAACTTGTTAGTCTTCAATGTTTCAAAACGTAATCGTGTCATAAGAACGTGTCGCTTGGCATCTCAGTCGGCCATATTCAAGTAGTTTCACCACTTCCTGTGGCCCACAATTCAAGTGTGCATGATTTCAGACCCTGTTGCCATTTCACCCATAAGGCGAGGCTGTAACGCGCCATCTGACGTCCTGTCGGCCGACAAATGAGACGGTTCTGTGATCTCTCCCTCTCGCCATTTTCCAATGAGTTTATTTTTTTTATCGATAGCACCAGAAAGGACTGCACGATGTATACAGTAGAGAAATACATGGCCCAGTATGTTACTTAGATCGAGTATATATGTTTGTGTGTGTTCACAGCGTCTGGTTTAAACATCTAAGATCTATCTATCTATCTGTCTATCTATCTATCTGTCTGTCTGTCTGTCGGTCTATATCTATATATCGATTGCTTTTGTTTCCACTCTGTTTGAGACTTTGCTAGCTTCTCACGAATAGAATGCATCCCCAATGAAGGCAGACTATCAAATCAGACTACCTGGTGTTAGCTACTTATCATAAACACAAACATATTGTGATAGAACATTTTTTAAATAAAGATACAATTGAATTAACAAGTTTCTAGGATGAGTACCTGATCACTTTTGACTGAAACATTGTAGTGCTTTTTGCGATGTCACTAATTCATTTTTACCAGTTAAATAACAACAACAAAAAATGCCTTCTTGTCGTTTTAAAGGCTAGAGGTCGATTCAGTTTTCGCTTATTTTAAGCTGTTCATTTTTTTTCCTCTCTCTTTTTAATGAAATAAAAAAATTCGAAACATTTTCACCACGAGTTGAACAGATTTTCTTGCAAGACATTCCAGATATTCCTTGACTATGTTTTGACTTTTCGAAATCTTATTCTTCGGATGCGTTCTTAATGTGGAGACGCCTCTGGAGCTTTCCTTGGTCCCTCAGTTGCATGCTAGGAGGCTCTACATCTGATAGAAACACTTCCTCCACTCCAGCTCTATAATTGTAACATATCAACAGTATTAGAAATCCTCAGTTCTATCTAGATCTAAAAGGTGTTTCACAAAGTTCCAATCTGAAGGAGTTGTTCAATGATGAAACACTTTTACTTTCAAATCACTCTCTCTCTCTCTCTCTCTCTCTAGAATCTTCAGTTCGACATAACCGACTCGCTGTTCGCCATCAGATTTCAAAATGGTAGTAAAAAAAATTACACGAACTAGTTTATAAAAATCTACTGACCAAATCGAACTTGTCTGGTCCGACCCGTCTCCCTCCAGTGGTTCTAACCTTTTGAACTACTATCGACTCTTTCCGCTGATTGTTGTGCACACATAAAGCCTATGTTTATGTGAATGTTTAAAAATCAATATCAGCTTCAGTTAGTGTGTTGAAAGAAATACATCAGTCCTACTTTGATTTACAAGAAAAGTCTGTCTCTTGGGTATCCAAATTCAGGTTTGAGAACCTCTGTTTCAAGCAATCAAGAGTCAGTGAGGGTCGAGAGTAAATCTAAAACTATTTGGAGTCATTGTAGGCAGTAAGTCGATTACATTTATCACCTATCTCTTCACTCGCTGTGTACTCAACGATTTCCCCTTACAATCGATAATAATTGAATGAAGTGGGACACAAGTACTGACCACCACACGGCAGTGGCATTCCTTGGCTCCGTAAGTCATTACTACACACACTCAACTCGCACCTACACACACACACACAGACCAATGTTTTCTAATGTACTTTGTAGCCTATGCTCCTATCACTCGCTGTGTTGGTTAAATGAGTTTCTCTGGAACAGATTTAGAAATACAAAACTCTAACTCAAAAGTATTTTTTTTTTCTATTTGAGCTACTCAAAGGCAAAAGTGTTTAGTTTGTAACTCACTCTCTCCTTTCACCCTCTTTTCTCTCTCTCTCTCCCTCCCCCCTCTCTCTCTCTTCTCTTTTGTTTCTCGCGTTGTTCCTTCTTTCGTAAATCCTTCTCTTTTCTTCTCTGTAACGTTATCGCTCTACGGTACTATCGGTGTATCTCTCCCTTGTGGTCTCTCCTCCACATCGTGTCTCCTTATTTCCTTCTCTTCCTCCCATCTCCCCGCCCCCCCCCCCCCAGTAATCGTACTTGTTTAGTCACTGTCTCATATCCTCCTTCGCTCGTACTCGATTCCTTTCCCAGTCTACATTTAATATCTGGCCACTTCCCAGCATTCCCCGTGTCTGGACCGGACTTCACCCTCAAGGCTATGATATGTTCCATAGCGGTAGCTAAACAAACAAAGAAGCAGCTTTTACTTTTTCTTTTACATTTCAGCCAGTCCATTGAGAAGGGTAAAGTAGTGGTCATCGTCAGCATTAATGACCACTGGACAGAGTTAAATTGCTGACCGCAGGCCTTGCCTCCTCCCAGACGTTCATCTGTACTCCCCCCCTCCTCCTCAATCTCAACATCCTTTTTATCCCCTCCGACTAACGGGGGGATGTGGATTTGTAGGCCTGGAGTGTGACACGTCTGCTTTATTGGATAATTAGCACCGACTGTTGGAAATGAAAGCTAGTCACTGGATTAAGCCGAAGTCACTTACATAGTTATGAGGTTTAATGTGGTTAAATGAGGTTAAATGTGGTTAAATGTTGGTAACGCATGTCAAAGTAAGTGACTGGTATTGTAGTAAAGAGAGTATTAGAAAAGTTCACACGCGAAACTGTATTAGTGTCATCTAATGAGTACAGAGTGGTTGAAATAGTGTGGGTACAATGTGTACAGAGTGGTTGAAATAGTGTGGGTACAATGTGTACAGAGTGGTTGGAATAGTGTGGGTACAATGTGTACAGAGTGGTTGAAATAGTGTGGGTACAATGTGTACAGAGTGGTTGGAATAGTGTGGGTACAATGTGTACAGAGTGGTTGGAATAGTGTGGGTACAATGTGTACAGAGTGGTTGGAATAGTGTGGGTACAATGTGTACAGAGTGGTTGAAATAGTGTGGGTACAATGTGTACAGAGTGGTTGAAATAGTGTGGGTACAATGTGTACAGAGTGGTTGGAATAGTGTGGGTACAATGTGTACAGAGTGGTTGAAATAGTGTGGGTACAATGTGTACAGAGTGGTTGGAATAGTGTGGGTACATTGTGTACAGAGTGGTTGGAATAGTGTGGGTACAATGTGTACAGAGTGGTTGGAATAGTGTGGGTACAATGTGTACAGAGTGGTTGGAATAGTGTGGGTACAATGTGTACAGAGTGGTTGGAATAGTGTGGGTACATTGTGTACAGAGTGGTTGGAATAGTGTGGGTACAATGTGTACAGAGTGGTTGAAATAGTGTGGGTACAATGTGTACAGAGTGGTTGAAATAGTGTGGGTACATTGTGTACAGAGTGGTTGAAATAGTGTGGGTACAATGTGTACAGAGTGGTTGGAATAGTGTGGGTACAATGTGTACAGAGTGGTTGGAATAGTGTGGGTACAATGTGTACAGAGTGGTTGGAATAGTGTGGGTACATTGTGTACAGAGTGGTTGGAATAGTGTGGGTACATTGTGTACAGAGTGGTTGAAATAGTGTGGATACAATGTGTACAGAGTGGTTGAAATAGTGTGGGTACAATGTGTACAGAGTGGTTGGAATAGTGTGGGTACAATGTGTACAGAGTGGTTGAAATAGCAAAGTGTGGGTACAATGTGTGCAGTGTGGCTGTGAGAGATAACTGATTAGCAAAGATGTGTTTCATTGTGCTTTGTTTGATTTGAATAATTTAATGAGGATACTAATGTACTAGTGATTAATTAGACTGTAGTTAATGAGGCTGTAGTTAATGAGGCTGTAGTTAATGAGGCTGCAGTTAATGAGGCTGTAGTTAATGAGGCTGTAGTTAATGAGGCTGTAGTTAATGAGGCTGTAGTTAATGAGGCTGCAGTTAATGAGGCTGTAGTTAATGAGGCTGTAGTTAATGAGGCTGTAGTTAATGAGGCTGTAGTTAATGAGGCTGCAGTTAATGAGGCTGTAGTTAATGAGGCTGTAGTTAATGAGGCTGTAGTTAATGAGGCTGCAGTTAATGAGGCTGTAGTTAATGAGGCTGTAGTTAATGAGGCTGTAGTTAATGAGGCTGCAGTTAATGAGGCTGTAGTTAATGAGGCTGCAGTTAATGAGGCTGTGGTAAACGATGGTTTGGTGCCAACAATCAGCTTTGGTTAGTGGTAACCCCGATCATTTAAATCCAGATGATGCAAATATGCAACTTACATGTAAATGTGAGTGTCGTGGGTAATTTCTGTTAAAGTATCTGCCACTAGTAAATGTGAGTGTCGTGGGTAATTTCTGTTAAAGTATCTGCCACTAGTAAATGTGAGTGTCGAGGGTAATTTCTGTTAAAGTATCTGCCACTAGTAAATGGGAGTGTCGAGGGTAATTTCTGTTAAAGTATCTGCCACTAGTAAATGTGAGTGTCGAGGGTAATTTCTGTTAAAGTATCTGCCACTAGTAAATGTGAGTGTCGAGGGTAATTTCTGTTAAAGTATCTGCCACTAGTAAATGTGAGTGTCGTGGGTAATTTCTGTTAAAGTATCTGCCACTAGTAAATGTGAGTGTCGAAGGTAATTTCTGTTAAAGTATCTGCCACTAGTAAATGTGAATGTCGAGGGTAATTTCTATCTACCCCTAGCAACACGTGAAGGGTGTTAGTGAAATAAGTGAGAGTACAGTGACGAGTTCTAAATGAAAGAAACCGCTACTATATTTTACATTTAGCTGCTTAGATCTGATTACAACTATCATAAGGCTGTCATTACACATTTTAAATGAGTATTTTATGAATTTTGCTGACAAATAAGATTTTTATAAGATACATTATTTTACATCGTTTATTAATCTTTGTTGAGAACCAGAGAATATTGATATACATAGCTTTAGTGTTTAGTATCAAAACTTAATAGAATCCAAGCATTCTTATAGTGGCATAATAATACATGGTTGAAGACTTTAAAACAATTTTTTTGAAACCCAAAGAAAATTAGAATCCATGGACTTCCTTTTTAATTCTTCTAAATTTGCTGACGACTGTTCCCTAAATGTCTGATCCGAAATCGATCTGCAGAGCATCGTCAGTGACTTTTCAAGAGCGTTTTCAGACTTCGGTCTCACTATAAACACACAAAGACTTAAAGTCTTATTGTTGTTGATGATCGTTGACTTGTAGCACCAAACTGCTGGTAGACAAATAAACCACTGTAGGCATAATATATCTTAACTTATAAAACTTCAAATGAATTCAACTAGAGATAAAATGAATACATGTAGTAGACTTGAGTAATTATATAGAATAGTATTCTGAGTAAAATCTAACTCACTACAAAAACAAGTCTTTTCAGTCTAGCAATATGCAGTCGCCTGTCCTGCCTAAGGCCGCTGACGATAATGTTACTTATCTTGCATCATTCTCAACCAATCACTAACCTCTACCCACCGTCACCATAGCAACACACACACCCCATAACAATTCCACGTGCATGCTCCAGGTAAAGCCTACTCTGATCAAAACATTATGATAAATGGACAGGAAATAAATGTAGTCAACAGATTCACATATCTTCGTAGCACTTTCTCCCGAAAAGGAAACATTCATAATGAAATCAACTTGCGTATTGCCAAGACTATTGCATCCTATGGTAGACTGTCAAAAAATGTGCTCAGTAGACGGGGTCATGTAAAAAAAATTATTGAACCACTTTGACATGATCTGTCTCAGAATAATGCTGAATATTCTCTACATGCGGAAATACCCAAAGACATAATCTGTTGAAGATAAAGATTTTTTAGCCCTTTAGCCAATTGTAAATTTTTTTTTTATACTTTGAAAAATTATAAAGGTTGAACAAGAATTCCCCCAGTGTGAACACATAGGTAATAGGCTGTCACATGAATTGGAAAATTGTTTGAGCCGTTTTTGAAATCCGTGTCCAGGTTGTTCCCATGTTTCGCCTATCAATTCGCAAGCTGAATAGAGGAGTTGTATCAAAGAAATCAAATCGAAAGTTGGCTCTATTAATACGGAAATGAGATTCTTGTTTTCCAATTTAAAAGTATGTCATTAAAATAATTTGTGACTTTGATTTTCATGTTTACCACAAAGTTTAACATTTCCCTTGAAGTTGAACTCTATCAGACTGTTGTTGTCTTCTGACGGACAACTTTCACTCTGACCTTATCTCTGTGGTTTGCACTTGTAGTATTGCCACATCTCACATGGGGCAATGGATGTGCAGGTTATTGCTGTTATCTTTATTAGTGAACACGTGTTAGGAAGCTTTATGACCTCGGTGCCAATGACGTCTGTGACCTAGTAAACGTCTGCCAACTTATCTTTATGAACATTGTTACGTCATGTGCACGCTCGAGCCTGTGGTCTTTTCACAGGCCAGTGCGGGACTGTGCTAAGAGTTTTGGAGGTAAGTTCAAATAAGAGATTTGATGAAAAAATGTTTTGATATTTCATGTGACCTGTGTTTTCTCGGGGGCGCGGTGGCTGAGTGTTTAAGCGCCTGGCTTCCAAATCTGGAGTTCTGGGTTCCAATCTCGATAAAGAATATGATTTTTAATTTTGGGATTTTTAGGGCACCCCTGAGTCCACCCAAATCTAATGGGTACCTTACTTTAGCAGAGGAAAATAAAGGCGGTTGGTAGTTGTGCTGGCCACATGACACCCTGCATGACAACCGTTGGCCAAAGAAACAGATGACCTTAACATCATCTGCCATATAGATTTTTGTTTTTTTTAGTGTCTTCTCAGAACATTTTTAACATTGGTATCAACTTGATGATTCTGTGTTTGTTTTACGAGTTTTTATTCATTTTGTTGTACACCTTAAACGATACATTTTCTAAAAGTTGTAGATCAATCATACAAGCTTCGTGGCTGACTGTCATGTAGTATGATGTTATAACAATTTTTTTTTTGTTTTTGTTGTATTTTTTGCAACTCTAGTTTTTTTATTGTTGATTTTGTATAAAAATCTGTTTCTTGATTGATTACAGAGACCCGAATGTATTTAGAATCTAGTCGGTGACTGACACTTTAGTAATTAGTTTGAAAATATTTTCAAGGCAATTTTTGTGTCCCCCTGTAGCACGCATGCGTTAAAAAAGGTTGGTGGGGTGGGGTGGCAGAGGAGAAAGTGGTAGGGGAGAAAGGAAACTAAAATGATTAAATTAGTCTAAGTGCACGTGCATATGAAAACAGGAAGTGAACCTTTGGAAAACAAGATGGCTGCAGGGAAAATGTTGACAAAGTGATTTCTATTCAGAACACAAAGCGGATTAATAAAACATTGGTGAAATACAAAACAAAAACAAAGCAGCAAGGGACGTTATCTCTTTTGTAACATGGCAAAGCATCTTAGCTTGTCAGCTTTTCTGAAGAAACTGTTGCTATAAATAAATGAGACTGTTGGCTACTTCCTTTCACAGCAGCTGCTCATCTGTTGGTAGCTGGACCTCATCTATAATGTCCTCTTTAGGTCATGTTGCAATCTATAGGAGTTGTTGGTCCTGTCCAGAAATAAACATGTCTAAGTATCTCTTCAAGTAGCATGTAGTCATTTTGGAGCTTTGAGTGTTTGGTACATGGCGTTAGATTGTCTTTTTTAACGCGTTCTGGATGTAACTGAAGCTGATTACATCCTAACACTGGCGGCAGGCAGGGTTTGAACCTGAGACCATCGAGACGACAGTCAAGAGCACATACCACACAACCAGGCATACATCCTGCTTGTGTTACGCCGGATGAAGAACTGCCACGTTGCAATGTCACGGTCCTGACGTATTGGCCATTGACAATAGCTTATTCAGAACTGCCACGTTGCACTGTCACGGTCCTGGCCTATTGGCTATTGACAATAACTTATTCAGAACTGCCACGTTGCACTGTCACGGTCCTGGCCTATTGGCCATTGACAATAACTTATTCAGAACTGCCATGTAAGTAAAGCAAAGTTTTCCTTTCAGGGCAGGTGATGTAAAGGTCATCTCTTTCTATGGCCCATGGTTAACGAGGATGTCATGTGGCCAGCACAACGACCAACCGCCTTTACTTTTCCCCAATTAAGGTCAGGTACCACTTAGAGTTGGGTGTACTCTCAAAATTAAAAATCCCAGTCTTCACCAGGATTCGAACCCTTGACCCCCCAGTTTGTAAGCCAAGCGGTTTACCATTCAGCCACCGCGCCTCAGATCTGCCAATGTACCAGTATTGAAATTAAACAATAAGAAAAAGAACAAATTACGTTGGATTCAACAAACAGTCCCCCATAAAGAGAGTGGCGCTATTTAAGTGTTAAGATGGTCATGGAGCCACTAAAGAAAGTTTTGAAAAAAACAAAACTGGAATGCACTGTATACTCACTTAAGACTCAAGTGTTGTTTGGCTGTTAATTTTGAAAATATGCTTTTCGAGTGACGTCATGCTTGCAGGTGAAACTCTCCGTTCCTGTGGCTGGTACATATTTACCACACACGCAGATCCAAGTCGTTTTCAACTTGGAAACGTCTTGGGCAAAAAAAAAAAAGAGAAAGTCAGTCATTGTGATGTAAATATTTGTTTAGTTTAGAATATTGAGTCTAAACTTTATGCTTTGTGTCTTTGTTTAGGATGGAAAGTTTTTTTTCTTTTTAACTGTTTCAATGTGACGTCAATGAAACATTTAATAGCTTGTTTGTTTTTTTAAAAACTTTTTTATCTTGACATTTCATTTCAGAATCTATCACGTTGAACATTTGAACATTATTTTATTAGCAAGTGTGTGTGTGTGTGTGTTTGTGTGTGTGTGTAGAGGATTATTTCAAGTTTCCAAAATCTAGTTTAGTTTAAACAGAAACGAATTGTGAGGTGAGACAGACAGTGGGTAATCTGTAAACCAAGAATAACAAACAGGTTATAAATTTAAATCGAAATACCCAGATTGTTTAACTTAGTAAAACAAAAAATTCCTCTCATACAATTGGAAGAAAAACCTAACAATAACAACGAAACGAATCTCTTTCCACTACTACAACTGCACGCCATTCCATGATATCTGATTTACTCTTTCCAAACCCCAGACTGTGTGCCGTACATTTGTATCAAAGGTATTACACTTCCAATCTACAGACTATGGGCGAGTGCAGTGAGCACACAAACCTAGTTGCGATCCCATTGGATTTTTTGGATGCAGACAAAAAGCCGTTGTCCAGCGCCGGTCCAACGGGGGTCCAGCGGGGGTTCTAGTGACGTTATCTTTACGTCTCCTGCGCCTGACTTTGACTAGAGTTTTTTTTTCTTTTGCCTCTAATGTGTGTCCAGCGACCTTTGTGAGAGCTCTTCCAGCTGTTTTCCTATATGCCAGTGACGGTAACATTGCTACTGAGTTGATCACTCCAGCGCTTCTGTCTCGCTGCCCTCCCTTCAGCTCGCAACAAAAAAAGATCGCCTTCAGCACGTGTTCCCATGCAGGAGAAGTGTCCGACCCAGCGCAGCCGCCGAATGATAAGTTCTGCTTCTTTACTGTCCACACCGGCCTTAAGCAGAATTTGGTTATTGGTATGGTCGTTTTGTCAGTCAATGCCCAGTATTGAGAAGCCACTATTGATGGAAGCGTTCGAAGAGTCGTCATTTCCTCCTATTTTGTGAATTTCTATGACATTTATTTTGTTTCAGAAAGTTTAAACATTAACGAGCACTGGACAATATTCTTGAAATACGAAAACTAAACTTAATAGAAAGACACAAAGTTAAAGACACATTTCTTGTTCTAGGGCCAATTTGTAAAAAAGCTCCGTCTGGCTTCTTCCATAGTGCTATTAGAGCATGGAATGTGTTGCTTGAGTCAGCCAGGAAAACCAATGACTTTGCAGAATTTAAGTCATTGATTAACATGCATGACTAGGTTGACCTAGTGACACGAATAAGATGTAATCATCTTCTTTTTTGAAGTAAGGCCTGTATTTTGTAAGATAAGATAAATATAAGCGGACGAATGAAGTATATTTTGTAAATTATTCTTGCGATTGTAATGATTTAAAATACTTGTACTTGTCACTTGCAACTTGTATAAATGGGAATAAAATGAAAATGAGATGTAGCATGCTTGCAAAAGACACTCATGTTGATAAGTGCTACGTGCCTGTTAGTGTCACAGACCAAGTGAATTACAGTTTGGCCTAATTGTCAGTGTTTTTTTTTATTCTGTTGGCGTATAAGAAATATAATTTGAATTTCCATTAATTTTTGTTTTGTTTTGTTAATATTAAAAAAATAGTAGACTTATAGAGACTTTGACCTTTCTCACAATATTTATAGTCATTGAAAAGACATTTAGATTGAGTAAATGTTATTGAAAATCTGAACTGACGAAGCAGCAAACTTTGTACAAATGTGTATTAATTATAAAGCCTGAAAACATTTCCTCACCCGCGAGAAAAAGACAATAGTTAATACACACAGTCATACATACACACAGTCATTCATACACACAGTCATACATACACACAGTCATATATACACACAGTCATTCATACACACAGTCACACATACACACAGTCACACATACACACAGTCATACATACACACAGTCACACATACACACAGTCACACATACACACAGTCACACATACACACAGTCACACATACACACAGTCACACATACACATTCAGAATTGTGACTATATCACTAAGTAAGGACCAAACAAATAAAGATGAGTAAGAAGCATGTCCTCTTTTTTAGTGTCCTGTGGAGGCCTTGTCAATATTTTACAATACTCACTAATGCAGTATTTTAAGCTTTAAACATGTCTGGTTTGCGCTATTTGTAGAGAAAAAAACACTTTATTTAATCCTTAGTGCTGCTAGTAAGATCATTTGAAACAATCAAATTATACTTTGCTATCATTATATGTATGATGGTTAGGACAGATAAAAAAATTAAAACTAAAAAAAAAACAATAACAAAAAAACAACAACCTTTAGGTCACGATTTTAATATTTTACCATCACTCAATCAGGAAAGCCCAAGAAGTGTTCTGTTGATAGACAGTCACAGTTGAATAAAATACAACTTTCTGTTATAAATTGTAGAAGTACTGTTTAAGAGAAACTGGGGCATGAATGTATATTTTGTGTGCTATCGTATAATAGTTATGATTTGTAATGTGAAATCTACAATTATTGTAATTTACAATTCTCAAAGCGTTTAAAGATTATTTGTATTGTCATTTATATCTTGGATTCCACTAAGGTCTATTAACCACATTCAGTCACTGGTGTGTTATGATGTGGTCTCCTCAGTTCTCTTCAAGAAGCTCTCAATGAAGTTTCACTCTACTAGCTATTTTAAACTAATTTGTTGACAGTTGGCTAATCCACATCATTGAACATTGTTTACTGACTGACTGGATGGAGCAGAAAACAATACCATAATCATGCGTTGTTTTTTAAGCATCATTCACACAAGTCAGTTTTTCTTCCAAGACTCTTCATGTGTTCCTTCCACGAGGAACTAACTGGAGGAACAAACAAAAAGGCGTCAATGGGGAAAAACTGTTAACACGTGATCCACGTTAGCAGTCAATAATCCTAGATACGCAGATTTCATTTATTTCAATGGTTAACTCACTGGCCCAAAACAAAAACGCCAATCTATATGTGACGTACTGAGGTCAACAGAAAGGTCACCTAGATAGAGAGTCCCATGAGCTCCTTGTATTTTGATTGTACAGTTTCAGGTTAATGAGTTCGCTTCCAAATGACAAACTATTATTGCTGAAAAAAAAACATAAATTATTAGACCCTAGACTCTGATGAGACAATAAAATTCAAAGACTTAACAATTAGGACTTGAAGAATGGCCTCTTTAGTTTTATAGCTTTTTTTTCTTTTCTAGAAACTTGTTTCCAAATAGTAAACTGTAGACTTGTTTTTTTTTTTTTTAAATTAGCATTTATTAATTTATTGAACAAAATGTCAATTGGACTAAATAAATAATACAACTTCAGATCTGTGCCCGCGTGTGTGGGTGTTTGTCCTAATGAAAACTTTATATGGTCTTAAAATACGATTGCTAGTACTTAAGGAGAGAAATTAATTGATATATACATTATTATTTGTATAGCCTATCTTAGTCTAGGATATATTGCGTTTCTAAAATCTTAGATAGACACAAGTTTCAAAAGATCATGGCCTGGTGTACAACCTGTTTCGGCCTGGGCTCCATAGATCTGGTGATTTCCAATAAAAAAAAAGCAATTCCAATAAAATCATACATCTGCTGCTTCATGTGGTCGGAAGTTTCGAGGGGACGGATGTGGACTACGGGTCATAGGTAGGGAACACTGGTCTATGGGATGCTACACACTTGTTCAAGACATTACAGCAGCGAGTTAAGCGAAGAAACAAAAACAACATGCCTGAAATTCGAGTCACAAAATAAATACACTTTCTTTCTTCAGTTCTGGAAATAAATCTCATTTATGTGTTCACAAGCACGCGGCACTATTTTCAGACGACACTCCTTCCAGACGACACTCCTTCTTGTTGATACTATCATACAAGACGCCATTCAGCAGGACACCCATAGCATGTTCGAGGAGGTCATTGCCACTAGTATCTCCCCCCCCCCCCCTAAAGTTATTGCATCCCCTGTTTCGTCAGCCTCACCAGTTTAATTCATTACCTTATCTTTCAAAGCTAAACATAAGAAACATAACGCATCCTCACACTTTCTCACACAAATACTCACACACCTTCACGCTTTACCCCCGAACACCCATATTTTCTTATAGTTTAAAAAAAAAACCACACACACACTTTTTCCAAAAACCCTTGAAGGGGGAATAATTTGGAAGAATGAATTTCTTGTTACTTCAACATAGTTTGTATCCATCCGGTGAACTCAATGTTGTTTTTGTCTGTAATAAAAATTTTAACAATATTTCTCTTTCAAGGAACCGGATACAGTGGTGCCTCTGTTACAACCACGCCCTCTGACGTTGTATGAATGTATCACACAGACTGGCCTCTGTCACTTCCACTAACTCTCTAGTTCACTTATCTCCCTTTGAATTGAGCATTTAAAAAAAAAAATTAAAAGCTTGCGTCAGCGTATCTTTTTTTTTTCCCCTTGACTTAATATTCCAATGATACAAATTTAAAAAAATATAACATATTTCAAGTAAATTGTGTACTTTTAAAATGTGATGCATAGTAAAAGTGCCAATGAAGCTCATACAGATAAGTTGACATCCATCTCGGTGCATCAATTCAGTTTTTGAATAATCGTTCTAATGGTTTATCTTACAACATATTAGAGCTTCCTTTGAATTAAGTAAGATTGTCTTTCCTAAAGAGAACACTGAACTCCATAACTTGATATTTGCCTTCATCTTTATTCGTTACTTTAACTTGTAATTGTTGCCTTTTATTTTATCTGATATTCAAGCTCATCAAAAGTTGTTTTAATACATCAATTTTTAATGATTTTTTAAATGATATTTAATCATCTATAGCCGGCAGTATTTCTAGAAACAAGAAGAAGCATATGTTATCAATATTCAATAGCTCGGTGCTATGTACTTTTGTTAGAAAGCTTATATCAACTCACTCTGTCTGTCTGTCTGTCTGGTAAAAAGTTTGTACACGTTATTTCTCCAACACCTAATCTCGGATGAAGATGAAATTTTGCACAATTATTTTTTTCACCCGACAACACAAGAATCAATAAAAAATTAACCATTTAGTTAATTAACTATTGGTAATTATTTTTTTTTGCTCAAAATCTCGAACTAGGGAAAAAATGCAATTAACTGAGGTAGTGGTATAAGCTTAATGGGTCTCCTTTATAGGTCGTCGCTTTAAAGTAAGTTTGAAACAAACAATAGATAACTAATTAATCTTCTATTTTCATACACACCTTACAAGCAGAGTGGCTAGAATGTCGGCTTGAGGAGGCTTTATTCATGAGTTCGAATTCAAGTCGTTCCACTTTTTAAAAAATGTAAATGCTTTTAAAAAACGATTACAGTAAAATTCACCCAGATATCCCTCCCCCCCCCCCCCAAACTAACCCATTTTCCCAACTGCTCCAGATAAGTGATAAAAGCATGAAATAGCGCTAAACAAAAACAATTGGTAAAAATATTTCTAATCACACGGATTTATTGTTGTTTACCTAGGTCTATTATACATTTAATTACATGACTGATCCAAACTAATAGATATAATTACACTTGGTGTAAGTTTTATTTTTTTAAGTTAGGGCGCCGTCCAGCTTTTTAAAATCTTCTTTTCTCCTTTTGACAGTGATTGTATGGTGTGAGTTGATTTGGTGAGTTGACAGAGTGAGTTGATCGTGTATTATAAGAGCTTAGTTTGTTAGTTGATTCTGTTAGTTTATCTGGGCCATTGTCTGTGTGATTATCTTTTCTACATTACCACAGTGTCTTTATCGTATCTTATCTTATCGTATCGTATCTTATCTTATCTTATCGTATCTTATCTTATCTTATCTTATCGTATCTTATCTTATCGTATCTTATCTTATAGATTACAGAAGTTCCTTAACAGGAGCTCATTAAGTCCTATCCAGGCGTCAATCAAATCGTGCATGCTACGCCGTTAGTTTTCCTGACTGATTTAGGAGACTTGTTCCATGCTCTAATAGTTCTGTGAAAGAAGTATTGATACGAATTTGTCCTAGCATATGGAATTAGGAATATGTCTTTAGAATGTTACTCAAAGTATACATGTGTTTAGTCTTCACAACAACTTGGAACTCGGATTCATTGAGCAGATGCTGGCGTCCAACTTACTCAATCAGATTTGATTGAACATTTTTTTAAGTACCGAAATTCAAAAGAAAAGGAATCTTATAGAAAGAGTTATACAATACGGCAGTTCCCTGTGGAGATTGAATTAGCCTCTCCATTCGTTTCTTAACTAAATAATTCAGCTCTGAGTAGTATCCATTCAAAATGTTGGGAAAGGACAAATAAACCAACTTATAACAACTTGAGACTTTTTTAAATCCGGAAACAATACAGGACTAAATGTAATATCATGGGCATTTTAGACCTTTTGGAAAGCCTCTACTTGACTGTGTGTGTGTGTGTGTGTGTGCACAACGCCGACTAGGTAAGAGTAAGATTCTATTGGAGATTTTCAAACATGGCGACAAAAAAACCAGTAAAGTAACTTTTTGGTGTATCAGTGTACAAGGTCAAGGATGTGTTGGTGCACTTTAGATTTCTTCGTCTTCCTTCTCAAGTCTATGTTGGAAGGCTCAGCGGAGTAGTGCCCCCCCCCCCCCCCCCCGCTGTGATTTCCAGGTCTGGTAGATTTCCAATCATACGTTTTTGTTTAATAGGGGCGTTTAGGTGCCAGTCTCGGGCCTCTCGATAGAGTATACACCTCTGAAGAACGAGGTATATGATAATTTGTGTGCACTTTTTAAATGTTCTAAACTCTTCCGCTTATAGCATGAAATGATATCAATATGAAAGGAGCGTTACACTTCGAATATAGGACTTTGAAATCTGTTGAAAAACAAATGGGCCACTAACTAGTGGTAATAATGGAGATCTGAATTGAAGATCAACCTGCCACGCATTGAGATATGTATCATAGTTCAGTTCTTGTTTCATTTACTTCGTAACATTGAAGTTCATTTTGGCGTCCTGTACATTGTTTAGTTTCTCGTATCAATCTCCAACACGTGTTCTGGCTGTAAATAGGGTTGTTAATTGGTGGGCGTTTTCACTTTTAAAAATTAATCACACATGGACATGTAGGATATATATAGGTCTGTGTAATCCCAGAAATCTTTTGTTTTTAAACTTTGATTTTTTAAGGTCCTTTTTACATTCTTTAAGCAATCAAAATTCAGTCAGAGAAAAAAAAAGAAGGGAAAGTGCTATGGAGAAATGTGGTGGCGATAAAATGGAGCCTAAGTATAAACGTAAGAAAATGAAATGAGGAAGATTGGGAGAGATGCTGAAAGAAAGGACGCCATAGTGAAAAGACTTTTGTCAGCTAAATAATAAAAACAAGAACAAACAATAGAAAAGAGTTTACTTTAAAAGAAAAAAATTACGCTTAACTAAAGGAAAGAACTGCTAATTATTGCCATTTATCTTTAATGGCAGGGTTTAGCTCCCTTTCTGCTATATAAAACAAAATCAATTAATTAAATAATTGGTTAATTTTTGGATTGACTCGTGTATTGTCATCGACTATGAATAACTATGCAAAATTTCAACTTGATCCTAGAATGGGAAATGGGAAAAAAAAAACGTGCCAATACATAATAAGGAGATTAAATCCATATATACATCATAAAAACATAATAAGGAGATTAAATCCATATGTACATCCTCATCTCTCATTAAGTAGCATTTATTCCACTTATTTCAATATGAAACAAAATAACCAATCATTAATTAACAAGTTGGTTAATGTTTTTGATCGCTTCATGTCTTGTAAGGTACTAGGAATAAATGTGCAAAGTTTCAACTTGATCCGAGAATGGGAAACTGGAGAAAAAATGTGTTCAAACTTTTTAGCAGACAGAGTGAGTGGGTATAAGCTTTGTTACCAGACAGAGTGAGTGGGTATAAGCTTTGTTACCAGACAGAGTGAGTGGGTATAAGCTTTGTTACCAGACAGAGTGAGTGAGTATAAGCTTTGTTATCAGACAGAGTGAGTGGGTATAAGCTTTGTTACCAGACAGAGTGAGTGGGTATAAGCTTTGTTATCAGACAGATTGAGTGGGTATAAGCTTGGTTATCAGACTAAGTGAGTGGGTATAAGCTTTGTTACCAGACTGAGTGAGTGGGTATAAGCTTTATTACCAGACAGAGTGAGTGGGTATAAGCTTTATTACCAGACAGAGTGAGTGGGTATAAGCTTTGTTACCAGACTGAGTGAGTGGGTATAAGCTTTGTTACCAGACAGAGTGAGTGGGTATAAGCTTTGTTATCAGACAGAGTGAGTGAGTATAAACTTTGTTACCAGACTGAGTGAGTGGGTATAAGCTTTGTTACCAGACAGAGTGAGTGGGTATAAACTTTGTTATTACTTTTGTCACACATGCGAAAAAGCTTAGAAAATTCTTGTTGAAAAGTGAAAAAAGAGGGTAACGGCTGATTAGAGCAGATCGTAATGTACTTTTATATTCTAGACAACAAAAAGGTTATTATTTAAGTATATACCTCCATGCATGAAAGTCTTCAATAAAAAAAGGAACATCAATTTAAACAAAAAACTTGATCTAGCTAGATCTAGTAATAAATACATTGAATAACAATCTGAGCTTTCGTTTGATCCGCTGGGGCTGCCCATCAGTCTTTACCACAAGCTCTCTTTACTAACTTGTTCATTATTATTTTTTATATGATAGCCTCTAGGGTGTTCTTGAGTCTGATGGGTATCTGATATGAGTGGAATAAAACTGAAGGATGTTGACTCATTGTGTAAGGACATGATGCGTTCGGTAACCATTGGCCGCTGAAGATGGTTATCTTTAGCTTACACTTGTTGTTCTGTTCCGGTTCATGGGCTAGTACAAGACTTGGTCGGTATGTACCAAGGTTTCAAACTGGTTACTTTTATTTTAGGACTTCACTCTAGACTATGTCATCTCGTACCCTCAAGTACCCCTTTCAGACCTTGTGACCTATGGGGCAGATGATGTGAAGGTCATCTGTTTCTATGCCCGACGGTTAACGAGTATGTTATGAGGCCAGCACAACGACCAACATTTTACTTTCTCCAACTAATGCCCATTAGAATTGGCTCTGGGGGCTCTAAAAGTCCCGAAATAAAAACAAACAATCTTCATCGAGATTCGAACTCGGGACCCATTGGGAAGCCTTTCAGCTACCGCGCCACTAAATCTCGTACCAAACGTATATATTACTATAAATTTCCTTGACAGTTGTAAGTATTATACATTTTGAGACAAAACTTTTGTATTGATCCATTGACTGTCAGGCTGTCTTGAAATAATTCGTTGATTTCGTTGAGTCCAGAGTTTTATGTTCAACTATTTCCAGCATTAATTGTGCCCGTGTGTCAATGATTGCACGTGCGCACGTGAGAGTTCGTGTGTTGATGTAAACATGTTGGTGTGTCGCTGTGTGTGTGTGTGTCTCTTGTTTCATTTGAAAACATAGTTTGTTGCCTCTCTAGTTTGTTGCCTCTCGGGCTAGTGTTTCATTTGAAAACATAGTTTGTTGCCTCTCTAGTTTGTTGCCTCTCTAGTTTGTTGCCTCTCTAGTTTGTTGCCTCTCGGGCTAGTGTTTCAACTCATAGTTCTAGTGGACGTGTGTGCGAAATGTCTTTTTTTTTCTCTTCTAAATTCTTCTCTTTCTCATCAAATCTTGTTCTGTCTGTTTCGCTGTCTGTCTGTTTCTCAGTCTGTCTCTCCCTTTTTTTCCCAAACTGTCTGCTCTGTCTAATTCACTATTCAAGCCAATTTTTTCCACTTCCTCTCTCTTTCTCGTCTCCTTAGTCTCTCTCTCTCTCTTTCTTCTCTCTCTCTCTCTCTCTTTCTTCTCTCTCTCTTTGCGTCAGCTACATAAGAAACCGTTGTTAACCCCTGGTCAAGTGATTTACGTCTGTTCCAATCACACACTATCTCCAAACACTCTCCCATTATCTCCAAACACTGGTACAGCAGCTCCAGACACTCATAATATCTACAAACACATAATTTTCTTCCCTTAAAGGCCCGATATAGATCTATCTCACAAAAAAAAAAGATTTCAAGGAAAAAAAACGTCAAAGTTTCATGGAATCGACCTATTTTCTAAATATAATCTTCTCGATTCTTGTTTCCCTGAGTTTGTACCAATGGCAGGGAAAGGGAGAAGGCTGAGAAGAAACTTTAAAGAGGCGGTGTTGTGGAGGGGGGGGGGCGAACTGATTAGTTCTCTTTTGCTAGTATGTATCCTTTTTTTTATAATTTTTTTTTTTTTTTGCAATTTCTCTTCTACTTGGCTTGAAGAAATCCAATCAGATAGTGAAGACCAAACACCGAGAGCAATTGTGTCAGAGTCTTTGCATCTTTTATTTAATAGGACTTTCAGCATTCATTTAGTAGGACTTTTAGTCTTTTAACATTATTTAGTAGGACTTTCAACATTCAATGGGACTTTCTACATTCATTTAATAGGACTTTCTACATTCATTTAATAGGACTTTCTATATTCATTTAATAGGACTTTCTACATTCATTTAATAGGACTTTCCACATTCAATGGGACTTTCTACATTCATTTAATAGGACTTTCTATATTTATTTAATAGGACTTTCTATATTCATTTAATAGGACTTTCTACATTCATTTAATAGGACTTTCTACATTCAATGGGACTTTCTACATTCATTTAATAGGACTTTCTATATTTATTTAATAGGACTTTCTATATTCATTTAATAGGACTTTCTACATTAATTTAATAGGACTTTCTACATTCATTTAATAGGACTTTCTACATTCATGTAATAGGACTTTCTACATTCAATGGGACTTTCTACATTCATTTAATAGGACTTTCAACATTCAATAGGACTTTCTACATTCATTTAATAGGACTCTCAACATTCAATGGGACTTTCTACATTCATTTAATAGGACTTTCTATATTCATTTAATAGGACTCTCAACATTCAATGGGACTTTCTACATTCATTTAATAGGACTTTCTTGTTTTGTTTTGTTTTTTTGCTAATCTAAATACAAATAGTTTTTCCCTTTCACTCCCTGTTGCCACTACCAGGTGGCGCGAGTTTGTCTGTTCCCCATCGCTCCGGTGAAACGAACACTAAAAACAAAACAACCCACTGACGTTTTGAGGTGTAGCCGAGCTGTGTGACAGGTATCTGGTACGTGTGTGTGTGGGGAGGGGGAGGTATGGCTAACATGTTTTAAAGTAAATAAAAATAAGTTGACGTAACATTGATGCCAACTGTCTGTGTTTTGTGCAACGCGGATGTGAACATTGTTAGATTACTATTCGTGTGACAACGGGATTGGTTGTATCAAATCTCAAATTAAATTATTTTTACAAAGCTTCTATCAACTCACTCTGTCTGTCTGGTAAAAAGTGTGTACACGTTAATTCTCTCACACCCATTCTCGGATCAAACTGAAACTTCTCACAATTATTCATTGTCGTACACAAGACATAAATCAATAAAAAGAAAGTAACCAATTCGACAATTAATTATTGGTAAATTATTTTTTTGTTTGATATGGTTCAAATAATTGTTAACGCTATTTCTCCCTCACGCATTATCAGATCAAGTTGATACTTTATACAATTATTTATTGTACCTAACAAAACATGAATCAACTAACAAAAATACTCAATCAGTCAATTAAGTATTGATAGTTAATTATTTTGATTGATATCAAATAAGGGAAATAGCTTGTACATTATTTGTAGATACATTTTTAAGGACGCAGTTCTTCCCCTTTAGAGAAGCTTTGTTTTTTTTTTAAGGATGTTTTTTTAGTGCGACTTCAGGATGTTTCAGGATGTTTCAGGATGTTTACGGTTGTTTTCTGCCACTACCGTAATACATTGGCTCTATAACTCTTTCTTTGTAATGCACACATGCAGAGCAGGCCATAGGGGATAGGCAAACTAGGGTCTCCGATTGGTAGGGCTCATGCACAAAACTCAAAACAATTTTTAGAGAATAAATAGTGAAACTTTTGCCCCATGTTATCGTTGGAGTACACTAGGTTTTTAAATCAATCGCGTCATCTTATTTTGTTGCTGTTTATTTATTTTTTTTTCTATTTCATTTGGGGGCCACCAAATTCACTTCACCTAGGGCCTCCAATTATCTAAGGCCGGCCCTGACACAAGTACATGAAGGCGAACTTTTCTTTTTGATCCATTTTGCAGAATCTAAGGCCTTCCGTGTGTAGCTTTTATCTTGTTGGCAACAAAGAAGTTCATTTTAGCGTCCTTGACATTATTTAGTTTACCATGAAAATCTCCAATGACATCACTTCCTGGAAAGTAAGCTTCCATCACAGGCCTACACACGTTGTAGGTCATCGTCTCTACTATTTACATGTCAGATTTAACCTTTCACTCGTTGTAACCCTTCTCTTTGTAATCTTAACCCTTCTCCCGAAACACACTAAACAAATATGTTTTATCACTGATCAATAACAGAATTTATGCATAGATATGTTTTCTATAGTTAGTCCACATTGAACGAAGTGGGGAACAATGTTGTAGAATAAAGGTTGACACCAAGATAGGATGGTAAAAAAACAAACAGATTACACACACACACACACCACACACACACACACACAAAATAATAAGGCTTGGTGGTAGAGTGGTAAAGCGCTTGGCTTCCAATGGAGGGAGGCGGGTTCGAATCGCGGTTAAGACGCCGATTTTGAATTTCGGAATTTTTAAGACGCCCTAAGTTTACTAACTTTAACACTGTTCATAGGGAAAGTAAAGGTGCTGTGCAGGCCACATGACACCCTTGTTAACCATCAACCAACATCTGCCTTCTTGATGGCAAGGTCTGCGGTACTAAACGTTTTAATTTTACACACAAACACTCGCCCCAATAACTACGTAGACATCAAACAGGAAACGGTTCTTGAAGGGACGTTCTACAGGACTTAGTGACGTCAACCTAACCATCAGTTGTACTTTCAGATGTCCACATTGCTACCCCCCACCCCCCCAAACCTTTTTCCTCACTTTACGTCTCCCTTCGTTTTAGTCCAACACCTCCATCAAGAATCAAACACACACACACACGAGGATAGAGATCACATGGGAAGACATACAAACACACACACACACATGAGGATAGAGATCACATGGGAAGACATACAAACACACACACACGAGGATAGAAATCACATGGGAAGACATACAAACACACACACACGAGGATAGAGATCACATGGGAAGACATACAAACACACACACACACACGAGGATAGAGATCACATGGGAAGACATACAAACACACACACACACGAGGATAGAGATCACATGGGAAGACATACAAACACACACACACACATGAGGATAGAGATCACATGGGAAGACATACAAACACACACACACGAGGATAGAGATCACATGGGAAGACATACAAACACACACACACACACGAGGATAGAGATCACATGGGAAGACATACAAACACACACACACACGAGGATAGAGATCACATGGGAAGACATACAAACACACACACACACATGAGGATAGAGATCACATGGGAAGACATACAAACACACACACACACGAGGATAGAAATCACATGGGAAGACATACAAACACACACCTACTAAGATACAAAAAAATAGAGGATGCAACAGCTCCTATCTAAAGCCAAGTTCGGTAATCGATCCGTGAGGACGCCAAGTGTCTGAATGATCTCCCCTTTCTTTCGGACCAATCAACAGTTAATTTAATTATTGTTTTCATCCCTAGGCATTTCTAGCCCAAGTCCTGCGATCCTCCCATCCAAAGTGCCCCCCTTCACTTTCTTCTGTTAGTCAGACAACAGATAGGCCTATGGTAGGTCCTCACGTTGAGTTGCTGACTCTCAGGCAAATTCATTAGTGATGAAACAAGAATTAGTTGAATGACAACATGAATATTAAAATCTATCTATCTATCTATCTATCAATCCATATATGTATTGACACAAAGTCTTCTATTTTATATAACTACTTTTATGTAAAAGAGTGTGATTGTGTATTAAGAAATTATGTTTCTTATGCAAAAATAATCGTATCTACATCTATCTTCTTTAACTATCTACCTTTATAGTGGATCAGTTATGTCATTAAATTTGTAATAGATCTAGACCAACAATAAATCTGTGCGATTAGAAATATTTTTACCAATTGTTTTTGTGTAGCGCTATTGCATGATTTTAGTTTTTTTTCAATACGCTATGATGCTATCACTTGTCTGAACCAGTTGGGGGGGGGTGGCAAAAAGAAAGGAATATCTGAGTGGATTTTACCGTCATTGGTTTTTAAAAGCATTTACAAAACAAAAAAAAAGCCTGAATTCGAAATTGTGTCTCACACTTGCTCGGACCGACGAGCTAACCACTCTGCTAGTGAGGTGCTTATGACTAGAGAAGATTGTAGAGTTGTATATTGTTTGTTTCAATTTAGCACGGCGACCTAACTAATTCAATTTGTACCACTACTTTATTCTAGATATCAAACAAAATAATTAATTACCAATAGTTAATCAACTAATTGTTTTTTTTAATTGATTCATGTGATATCAGGTCAAAGAAATAAATGTGCGAAATGTCAGCTTAATCTGAGATTGGGTGTGAGAGATATAACGTGTACAAACTTTGTATCTGACAGAGTCAGTTGATGTGAGCTTTGTAATAATATGTTTGGTAATGAATCACTGATTACATTTTACAATGACCTGTCCAAATTGAACACATACTTTGACGCATTCCAAATGTATAACATTGCGCGCATTCTCAATAGATTGTTGAAAATAAAAATCTACCTTCGGCAGACAAGATCTTTTTTTTTTTTTGGGGGGGGGAGGGGGGGGGGGTTCACTTTCTGATTAAGTTTCTTATATATTTTAGCCCGCTATTTTTTTTTTCAATCCTGAGCTGCCTGAACAAAATAAAAATCTCAAGATTGTATGAAATGAAAATCTTTTTATCTACACATTAATTTAGACAAAATGGTTTGAAACTTTCAGAAACGAACTCTCTGTAATGTGAAGTTTAAAAAAAAAGGTTTCAAATGTTCAAAAGTGTAATATTAATCTTCCAGCAATTGACGTCATACAATATTGCGCCTTCCGAGATCATGAAATCTGGCCTGTGAAAAGAATGCACTGTTGGTAATCTGGCGATGTCCGTGTTTCAGTTGGAAAGTTCAGTTAGAAGGGGACTGAGCCTACCTTGTTTACAGTCAGTGCTTGAGTTTGAGACCTCCTGCCGACCAGACCCCTCACTTCTCTCAGACTGACTTAAGAGTCTAGGGCACCTACCTCCCCGCCCCCACTTGGTGTAAATATCTTTACCTTTACCTACATTCTCCTGTGTAGTCCAGTAAATGTGCCTATATCGAATTAGTTGAGAACAAACACTTAATATTTGACCTGCTTATACTTAGAAGTGTCAGGCCACAGGAGTGGGGGGGGGGGGGGGAGAAAGAAATGCACTGGAGCTATTATTTTTTTAAATAAAAGGTCAAAAATATCTTTAAAAATTCATGCGGGGTTGTTAAAAAGCAATTTTAAGTGTGTGTGTGTGTGCGAGGGGGGGGGGGGGGTTAACGTGGGTGTGTATGTCTCTAAAAGTCTCAGGTAAAAAAAAACATAGATCTATTCTATTTTTAAGACAACAAGGAACTCACGTCTTTCTTGCATTGTGACGCAGTTAAACATAGAACCAGACGTTTTCTTTTATTTATTTACAGTCAGACGTGTGAAGTGCCACCCCCACCATCACACTCCCCCCCCCCCCCCCCTCTCTTTCAGGAACCATCCTCCAGTGATGTAGACAACTTACCTGGTGTGACGTCACTCAGCGTCTAAAAATAGTGATACTCCACGCAGCAACACGAGATCACGCACCATGATCCGAGATCACGCACTTTGATCAAATATCTCTTCGTTTTAAAACATAATAACTACTTTAATGAACTAGACTTTTTCTTTGGTTCATGTTTAGATTTATTTCCAGTGCAGATTTATTTCACCTGTGGCTTTGTGATGCAATGGTAAGGAGGACATTTCCGGAGGAAGGTCTCAAAATGAAAGGACCTTTACAGAGATTAAAACGTTGACTGCCATTCCGAATGTCAGGTAGTTGTTTTTCTCTTTTAGCTGGTGCCTTAATAATTAACATAAAATAATATCTTCATTGGGAAACAGTAACACTTGACGTTTTTAGAAGGCTCCCGTTGACTATAATGTGCATTTCAACATTTTTAAGGTAGTGTGTTCTATTAGCGCTGTATGTTCGTTGTCTGAGACTTCATGCATGTCTACATTTGTGTGGACATTTCTTTGACAAATAGTTCATGTGTTTGACGGGGTATAGAGGTAGAATCATTAGATTTCTGATGATTATTTCACCTTTTTTCTTTAACAGATGGATGTCTTGCCTATGTATCTACGAAAATGCTGAAACAAATTCATGAGACGTATATACATCTATAGTATAAAATCAAGGCGTAGCTGGCCAAGGAAATGAAGTTCGCCACTCACCACAAAAGTGACCCAAATACGAAAAATAGCAACCACTTTTTAAAGATAGTATGGAGTTCTCCAGTCCTGACACAATAGATCATCTCATGGAGATGGAATGGAATTAGTGCCTGGGACACAGCAGTTCCTTCTCTCCACGCAGCTGATCTATCCAAGGCAAGTGCCGATACTGTTTGGGATTAGAGGCATTGCAGGCTCTGCCAGGGTGTAGCATTGTGTGCTGCTAGTTAATGATCGTGTCGGATCCTGATTCATCCTCGTGCTTGTTCCCTGAAGCCTTTCCCATGTTAGGGTTTCAATTCAGAGTTTTCTTCTTCTTGGTGGGATAAAAAAAAATTGTAATTTTCTATTTAGCTAACAAAGAAATGTAATAAGCCGCCTGCACACTACATGGATTTGACCGTACTGCAAATACTGAAAGAGATTATTTCGTGTCGATTTAGCCTTCACATTGGACGGGATTTCGCCTTTCGGTATCTAGCTATTCAACATTTCTATTATTTCATTTAAAATTAATGCTTTGTGATTGGTTTATCTCTTCATATCGTACGACTAAACATCAAGGGTGAAAGCAAGCATTTAGTTACGTACTGACTCCAAGGAGTCGTACAGCGAGTATCGTGTTCTGTGGCCAGAAATAGATGTTTCAAAGCGCCATACGGCTAGTTTAAATTACGTTGCAACGTGAAAGCTACCATGCCTTCTTTGCTTGTTTTTTTCGTACAGTCAAAACCGTGCAGTGTGCAAGTGGTCTTAGTTCTATGCTAATTGGTTTGACTAATAATTGTGTATTGCGTATACGTCTAGACTGATTTGTGACGACATTATCTGGACACTATATAGATTAGCTGATTAGAAGTTGGAGATGATGTGGTTTATCGCGAGGATTCTTCCTAAGGTGCCTACAGTTTGTCAAACCAATATCATGTAGACGTATAGATGACACTTTGCCAGTCGGTGACGCATTGATAACAAAATGTCAATGTCATGTTTTATTGGCATACTGACAGTCAGTGACATGTGTTGATGACTTACGGTCAGCTATTGATACGTATTGATGGCATACTGTCATTCAATGTGATTGTTGATGACAAACTGTCAGTTACTGCCATGAGTGGATGGCATCATGTCAGTTATTGACATCTAATTCTTCCCATTGAATAGCAGATAATGTGAAATGCCTAACTACTGAATATTGATTCTTTAAAAAAAAATAATTATTGTTACTAATAATGTTTTTAGCATTGAATTTCAAGAGCTGATATTTCACTTTCTTTTGTGACAATGTTACAAAGTCATTTTGATCAGATTGTTCAAATCAGCCAGATCTAATGTTAGGAAGAAGAAATTCTCCTGGCTAGCCCACGCCTGAAACAATGGCTCTTGAGAATTAAACATAAAGAGGTCAGACTTTTGTTCGTCCATCTGTCATATAGTCATTACACGTAGCAGACGATATTTTAAGCCTCCACCAACACGCGGGTTAAATAACACTTACCCTCTCTTCCCCCCCCCCCCCCCCCAGCAGTTCACAATCTTTAATCTACATGGTATATCGCTACCCACATACTCAATACGATATTATATTATATACACAGTCATCAAAATAAGACCATTACCTAGACAAGTGGATTTTTTTTTTTGAATCAAGTGGCTTTAAAGTCGTATACCACACTAAGTCAAGAGTGGAGAGTCTACCTCACGCCATAACTTACTTAAATATGCAAAGTACGTTCCCGCTTATCTCGAGATGCCATGCTAAGTACTTACCTGTATTTCTCCTGATGCTGTTGTTCATCTAGCCAGCAGCCTTTCTAAATTTGAAACGCTGTTTTCGAATTAAATTAATTGGCTCAACTTTATGATCTATGGTATAGTACATACGGAACTCTGAGAGGTCAAATATGAAGTTTTGGTTATATGCGTTATAACATGTCCGGCATTTTTTCTCTTTCTATCAATTTCTATTTCTAGAATTTACGATTGCATGAAATTTCTAAACTATAATTTGATGGTTTTATCTTGAGAAAGAATTGTTTTAAAACTGGTATTTAAAAAAAAAAAGTTCTTCCTGTTCATGAATGTATCTCATTCTAACTGAATCTCGGACAGTCAAATCTTCACGTCCATCTGACCGAGGTCCAGTGTAACTTTAGGATTGTTGAAGCTTCAGTGAGATGCTTTGCAATGAGGTCAGTCAATTATTGGCATGTTGGGCAACTTGTGGACTGTTACAGAGTGTGTGTGTGTGTGTTTGTGATATGGAATGGAGTATTTATTGTTTGAGAGAGAGAGAGAGAGAGAGAGAGCATTAATTTAATGTTAGTCTTGTAGAATGATGAAAAATAAGCGGCGCTGTCGAAAGCTGTGTCGTAAGCTGTGTTTAGTACGCCAGACGACTCCGGCCGGAGCTGGATACCTAAACGACTTTTAAATAGTTCATGTTACTGAACATTTTGCAAATCTTCAAATAACATACATATATTTATATTAATTTATTCTTATTACTTTTATTTACTCTATTACTGAATGATAAATTAAAGTTTAACTGCATTTATTAACAGATCACAAATTGGTCATCAAGCTTGTTTTTTAAATGCCATCTCGGACCGTCTCTGGTCCTTGCGCAAATGATATTTTATTAAAAGCAGGAATATGCAAGTACACCTATTTATAGCTTCAACCTTAGATGATGCCGAAGCATAGATAAAATTGTAGCATGTAGGCCGATTATTGAGATCTATGTTTAGATCTACAGTTATGTAGATCTAAGAGAATTAGGAACACCAATTCTAGAAGAAAAAAAAACATCCACATTCCATGTTAACTAACCAATGCAAAGGTCAAGAGAAAGTTTTTTTAAAATGTGCCCACAGTCGCTGCTCTGTATTAAAGGCGCATTTATAATGTTAAATTTCATTTCTAATTCGATTAACACGCCTTGTCTTTGTAATGAAATAAGTTTGGTGCAAATTCATATATTTTTATGCACATTATTATGTTTTAAATATAAACGTTAATAAATTCCATAAGAGACATTAATGGAACGATGTCCAATTTATACATATTAATAGAAATGTAGGCACAAGGTGTACTTTTTACTATCCTGCCAACTATACTGCAGTGATACTCGGCCGGAGCCGAATATGGCCGGATAGTTAAAAATGGTCGGATATTCGGCCGGAGCCGGAGCTACCATCCTGTGCACCATTAGTAAGGACTTGTTTTGATAGTGAGTTAGATTTATTTAAAATATACATTTATTTCGTTTCACCTCAAGTTAAATTTGTCTATATTGTAATAAAACTTATATTTACTTTTGTTTACAAAAAAGTTATTTAAGGTTTATAAGTTAAACCTACAGCAGTTTAGTAGTCTACCAGCAAGTTGGTGCTATAGCATGCAGTCAGTGGAGTCAGCCATTTGAATTAGCGTGAACAATTCTCAGAGACAGACTTGATCTCATTTGATGCGAGTTTTAAATGTGAATAAGATTTTCTGCGAAGCAGAGGAATCCCAGCGGTGTCAACGCTTAATACTAAGTATCAGAAAGAAACACTTTTTTATTAATTGATCAACTTTTTAAATGAAATAAATTGAAACCCAGAAATATTTAAATAGAAAGTTAGAAGGAAACAAGGGATCTTGTATTTTTTGTGTCTGGATTTCCTATTCTTTATTTGATCATATTAGGAAAAGAAAACATTTTTTTAACTTAATTCTTAATTAAAGCTTTTTACAAATATTTTTGGATTGTTCTACAATTATTTCCTTCAAGTCTGTGAGGGCTTACATACACACATATCAACACACAAATACACACATACAACCAAGGACTCATCGATGTACGCTGTAAGTTATGGAAATCAGCAGAAGATCAGCCAATAATTCAGCAGACGTAGAAAACAACAGACGTCACATGACATTTACAAAATGTCAGATGAAACAATATGTCCTTGTAGTTAAGCTTGCTTTTTTTTTAAACTAAATTTTCTTAAAAGGTTTTTTGTTTTGTTTTAAATTGTGTGTTTGACGTTCCAGCAGTGTATGTCTCCATCTAGATCTATCACTCTCCAGGTCTCCTAGCATCCTCTTAGTGTAGCACACATCAAATGACTGGCAGTTAGTCATCTTACACTGAATCAGAGATGAAAGCTCTGCGGCCGCCCAATGCACTTCCGGTAGAGGTCTAGGAAGGGAGATAACTTTTAAGGCTCTCGACTCAAAGACTCTTGTGTCATTTAGATCGTGGATGGAAAAAAAATATGTCCAGCTCATTTGACTTCACCATCAGTAGATCTCTGTCTTAGAGTTGGTCTGTCTGCATCATGTACATGTTGACTTTAAATGTTCTTTTGTGTAATAAAACCTCCATTGACATGGTGAGGTGAGGTGGGACAAAAGATTCCCAAAATTAAGTAAAGACCATCATGAATAAAAAAAAAAACTCATTAAAAAACTATTTTAGTTTCATTACATTTAGTATAAACATATTTATGTTATATGTAATTATCTAATTCGACACTATATAAATGATATTATTAGTTTGCCTCTATATTAATTGATTGATGAAATATTCCAAATGTAAAAATAACACTCCTCAATATTCATGTTTACACTATATGCGGAAGTATATGGAGATATAAAAGATTGATTTCTAAAGTTATATATTTTAAAAAATGTTATTTTGGGGTTGTGAAATTAGAATACATTTTATAAAAATTCAAATAAAATTTTATAGCAATATTTTTGAATCCATTTTTAATGAACATTCACTCTATTTTGTTTGTTAAAGATAATAAAATAAACTTTGAAAAACAAATGAAATCGATGACCTAATTAAATATTGTCATTATTCACTTCACAGCTTTATATTAGATATAAAATATTACTTGATATTATTATTTTTAAATTTTGTAATTTATTTTTTTTCATGATATAACAAATTTGCAATATGTAATGGCATATGTTTTATAATCTGTGGTTATTAAAATCGTCGCTTCTTTATCGTCAGCTAAATCAAGTCGTGTTCAGTTCAACCAATCGTTGTCAAGTCATTTAAAGATATAACATTTTTGTTTAATGACATTTTATAGACAAAACAAATAACTTAATCGGCTAGAGAATTGTATAACTTAAACTTCCTATCTCTGCGAGTTAAAAACAGAACTACATTATATTGTAATGGATCTCTTAAATAACTTTTTCATTTTTAATGTAGACACACACAAATGAAAATGTCTGTATTTACTTTACTAAATAACTAATATGACTCTCCTGATATCACTATCGTTGCCTACTAAATAACTAATGTGACTCTCCTGATATCACTATCGTTGCCTACTAAAAAGCTAATGTGACTCTCCTGATATCACTATCGTTGCCTACTAAATAACTAATGTGACTCTCCTGATATCGTTGCCTACTAAATAACTAATATGACTCTCCTGATATCACTATCGTTGCCTACTAAATAACTAATGTGACTCTCCTGACATCACTATCGTTGCCTACTAAATAACTAATATGACTCTCCTGATATCACTATCGTTGCCTACTAAATAACTAATGTGACTCTCCTGATATCGTTGCCTACTAAATAACTAATATGACTCTCCTGATATCACTATCGTTGCCTACTAAATAACTAATATGACTCTCCTGATATCACTATCGTTGCTACTAAATAACTAATGTGACTCTCCTGATTTCACTATCGTTGCTACTAAATAACTAATGTGACTCTCCTGATATCACTATCGTTGCTACTAAATAACTAATGTGACTCTCCTGATTTCACTATCGTTGCCTACTAAATAACTAATGTGACTCTCCTGATATCACTATCGTTGCTACTAAATAACTAATGTGACTCTCCTGATTTCACTATCGTTGCCTACTAAATAACTAATGTGACTCTCCTGATATCACTATCGTTGCTACTAAATAACTAATATGACTCTCCTGATTTCACTATCGTTGCCTACTAAATAACTAATGTGACTCTCCTGATTTCACTATCGTTGCTACTAAATAACTAATATGACTCTCCTGATTTCACTATCGTTGCCTACTAAATAACTAATATGACTCTCCTGATATCACTATCGTTGCCTACTAAATAACTAATATGACTCTCCTGATTTCACTATCGTTGCCTACTAAATAACTAATATGACTCTCCTGATATCACTATCGTTGCCTACTAAATAACTAATATGACTCTCCTGATTTCACTATCGTTGCCTACTAAATAACTAATATGACTCTCCTGATATCACTATCGTTGCTTACTAAATAACTAATATGACTCTCCTGATATCACTATCGTTGCCTACTAAATAACTAATGTGACTCTCCTGATATCACTATCGTTGCTACTAAAAAGCTAATGTGACTCTCCTGATATCACTATCGTTGCCTACTAAATAACTAATATGACTCTCCTGATATCACTATCGTTGCCTACTAAATAACTAATATGACTCTCCTGATATCACTATCGTTGCCTACTAAAAAGCTAATGTGACTCTCCTGATATCACTATCGTTGCCTACTAAATAACTAATGTGACTCTCCTGATATTACTATCGTTGCCTACTAAATAACTAATGTGACTCTCCTGATATCACTATCGTTGCCTACTAAATAACTAATGTGACTCTCCTGATATCGTTGCCTACTAAATAACTAATATGACTCTCCTGATATCACTATCGTTGCCTACTAAATAACTAATATGACTCTCCTGATATCACTATCGTTGTCTACTAAATAACTAATATGACTCTCCTGATATCACTATCGTTGCCTACTAAATAACTAATGTGACTCTCCTGATATCACTATCGTTGCCTACTAAATAACTAATGTGACTCTCCTGATATCACTATCGTTGCCTACTAAATAACTAATGTGACTCTCCTGATATCGTTGCCTACTAAATAACTAATGTGACTCTCCTGATATCACTATCGTTGCTACTAAAAAGCTAATGTGACTCTCCTGATATCACTATCGTTGCCTACTAAATAACTAATATGACTCTCCTGATATCACTATCGTTGCTACTAAATAACTAATATGACTCTCCTGATATCACTATCGTTGCCTACTAAATAACTAATGTGACTCTCCTGATATCACTATCGTTGCTACTAAATAACTAATATGACTCTCCTGATATCACTATCGTTGCCTACTAAATAACTAATGTGACTCTCCTGATATCACTGTCGTTGCCTACTAAATAACTAATGTGACTCTCCTGATATCACTATCGTTGCCTACTAAATAACTAATGTGACTCTCCTGATATCACTGTCGTTGCCTACTAAATAACTAATGTGACTCTCCTGATATCACTATCGTTGCCTACTAAATAACTAATGTGACTCTCCTGATATCACTATCGTTGCTACTAAAAAGCTAATGTGACTCTCCTGATATCACTATCGTTGGCTACTAAATAACTAATGTGACTCTCCTGATATCACTATCGTTGCCTACTAAATAACTAATGTGACTCTCCTGATATCACTATCGTTGCCTACTAAATAACTAATGTGACTCTCCTGATATCGTTGCCTACTAAATAACTAATATGACTCTCCTGATATCACTATCGTTGCCTACTAAATAACTAATATGACTCTCCTGATATCACTATCGTTGCCTACTAAATAACTAATATGACTCTCCTGATATCACTATCGTTGCTACTAAAAAGCTAATGTGACTCTCCTGATATCACTATCGTTGCTACTAAATAACTAATATGACTCTCCTGATATCACTATCGTTGCCTACTAAATAACTAATGTGACTCTCCTGATATCACTATCGTTGCTACTAAATAACTAATATGACTCTCCTGATATCACTATCGTTGCCTACTAAATAACTAATGTGACTCTCCTGATATCACTATCGTTGCTACTAAATAACTAATGTGACTCTCCTGATATCACTATCGTTGTCTACTAAATAACTAATATGACTCTCCTGATATCACTATCGTTGCTACTAAATAACTAATGTGACTCTCCTGATATCACTATCGTTGCTACTAAATAACTAATGTGACTCTCCTGATATCACTATCGTTGCCTACTAAATAACTAATATGACTCTCCTGATATCACTATCGTTGCCTACTAAATAACTAATGTGACTCTCCTGATATCGTTGCCTACTAAATAACTAATATGACTCTCCTGATATCACTATCGTTGCCTACTAAATAACTAATGTGACTCTCCTGATATCACTATCGTTGCTACTAAATAACTAATATGACTCTCCTGATATCACTATCGTTGCTACTAAAAAGCTAATGTGACTCTCCTGATATCACTATCGTTGCCTACTAAATAACTAATATGACTCTCCTGATATCACTATCGTTGCCTACTAAATAACTAATGTGACTCTCCTGATATCGTTGCCTACTAAATAACTAATGTGACTCTCCTGATATCGTTGCCTACTAAATAACTAATGTGACTCTCCTGATATCGTTGCTACTAAAAAACTAATATGACTCTCCTGACATCACTATCGTTGCCTACTAAATAACTAATGTGACTCTCCTGATATCGTTGCCTACTAAATAACTAATGTGACTCTCCTGATATCACTATCGTTGCCTACTAAATAACTAATGTGACTCTCCTGATATCGTTGCCTACTAAATAACTAATGTGACTCTCCTGACATCACTATCGTTGCCTACTAAATAACTAATATGACTCTCCTGATATCACTATCGTTGCCTACTAAATAACTAATGTGACTCTCCTGATATCACTATCGTTGCTACTAAATAACTAATGTGACTCTCCTGATATCACTATCGTTGCTACTAAATAACTAATGTGACTCTCCTGATATCACTATCGTTGCCTACTAAATAACTAATGTGACTCTCCTGATATCACTATCGTTGCCTACTAAATAACTAATGTGACTCTCCTGACATCACTATCGTTGCCTACTAAATAACTAATGTGACTCTCCTGATATCACTATCGTTGCCTACTAAATAACTAATATGACTCTCCTGACATCACTATCGTTGCCTACTAAATAACTAATATGACTCTCCTGACATCACTATCGTTGCCTACTAAATAACTAATGTGACTCTTCTGATATCACTATCGTTGCTACTAAAAAGCTAATGTGACTCTCCTGATATCACTATCGTTGCCTACTAAATAACTAATGTGACTCTCCTGATATCACTATCGTTGCTACTAAATAACTAATGTGACTCTCCTGATATCGTTGCCTACTAAATAACTAATGTGACTCTCCTGATATCGTTGCCTACTAAATAACTAATGTGACTCTCCTGATATCGTTGCCTACTAAATAACTAATATGACTCTCCTGATATCACTATCGTTGCTACTAAATATCTAATGTGACTCTCCTGATATCACTATCGTTGCTACTAAATAACTAATATGACTCTCCTGATATCACTATCGTTGCTACTAAATAACTAATGTGACTCTCCTGATATCACTATCGTTGCTACTAAATAACTAATATGACTCTCCTGATATCACTATCGTTGCTACTAAAAAGCTAATGTGACTCTCCTGATATCACTATCGTTGCCTACTAAATAACTAATGTGACTCTCCTGATATCACTATCGTTGCTACTAAATAACTAATATGACTCTCCTGATATCGTTGCTACTAAATAACTAATGTGACTCTCCTGATATCACTATCGTTGCTACTAAAAAGCTAATGTGACTCTCCTGATATCACTATCGTTGCCTACTAAATAACTAATGTGACTCTCCTGATATCACTATCGTTGCTACTAAAAAGCTAATGTGACTCTCCTGATATCACTATCGTTGCCTACTAAATAACTAATGTGACTCTCCTGATATCACTATCGTTGCCTACTAAATAACTAATGTGACTCTCCTGATATCACTATCGTTGCCTACTAAATAACTAATGTGACTCTCCTGATATCACTATCGTTGCCTACTAAATAACTAATGTGACTCTCCTGATATCACTATCGTTGCCTACTAAATAACTAATGTGACTCTCCTGATATCGTTGCCTACTAAATAACTAATATGACTCTCCTGATATCACTATCGTTGCCTACTAAATAACTAATATGACTCTCCTGATATCACTATCGTTGCCTACTAAATAACTAATGTGACTCTCCTGATATCACTATCGTTGCTACTAAATAACTAATGTGACTCTCCTGATATCACTATCGTTGTCTACTAAATAACTAATATGACTCTCCTGATATCACTATCGTTGCTACTAAATAACTAATGTGACTCTCCTGATATCACTATCGTTGCTACTAAATAACTAATGTGACTCTCCTGATATCACTATCGTTGCCTACTAAATAACTAATATGACTCTCCTGATATCACTATCGTTGCCTACTAAATAACTAATGTGACTCTCCTGATATCGTTGCCTACTAAATAACTAACATGACTCTCCTGATATCACTATCGTTGCCTACTAAATAACTAATGTGACTCTCCTGATATCACTATCGTTGCTACTAAATAACTAATATGACTCTCCTGATATCACTATCGTTGCTACTAAATAACTAATGTGACTCTCCTGACATCACTATCGTTGCCTACTAAATAACTAATGTGACTCTCCTGATATCACTATCGTTGCTACTAAAAAGCTAATGTGACTCTCCTGATATCACTATCGTTGCCTACTAAATAACTAATATGACTCTCCTGATATCACTATCGTTGCCTACTAAATAACTAATGTGACTCTCCTGATATCGTTGCCTACTAAATAACTAATGTGACTCTCCTGATATCACTATCGTTGCCTACTAAATAACTAATGTGACTCTCCTGATATCGTTGCTACTAAAAAACTAATATGACTCTCCTGACATCACTATCGTTGCCTACTAAATAACTAATGTGACTCTCCTGATATCGTTGCCTACTAAATAACTAATGTGACTCTCCTGATATCACTATCGTTGCCTACTAAATAACTAATGTGACTCTCCTGATATCGTTGCCTACTAAATAACTAATGTGACTCTCCTGACATCACTATCGTTGCCTACTAAATAACTAATATGACTCTCCTGATATCACTATCGTTGCCTACTAAATAACTAATGTGACTCTCCTGATATCACTATCGTTGCTACTAAATAACTAATGTGACTCTCCTGATATCACTATCGTTGCTACTAAATAACTAATGTGACTCTCCTGATATCACTATCGTTACCTACTAAATAACTAATGTGACTCTCCTGATATCACTATCGTTGCCTACTAAATAACTAATGTGACTCTCCTGACATCACTATCGTTGCCTACTAAATAACTAATGTTACTCTCCTGATATCACTATCGTTGCCTACTAAATAACTAATATGACTCTCCTGACATCACTATCGTTGCCTACTAAATAACTAATATGACTCTCCTGACATCACTATCGTTGCCTACTAAATAACTAATGTGACTCTCCTGATATCACTATCGTTGCTACTAAAAAGCTAATGTGACTCTCCTGATATCACTATCGTTGCCTACTAAATAACTAATGTGACTCTCCTGATATCACTATCGTTGCTACTAAATAACTAATGTGACTCTCCTGATATCGTTGCCTACTAAATAACTAATGTGACTCTCCTGATATCGTTGCCTACTAAATAACTAATGTGACTCTCCTGATATCGTTGCCTACTAAATAACTAATATGACTCTCCTGATATCACTATCGTTGCTACTAAATAACTAATGTGACTCTCCTGATATCACTATCGTTGCTACTAAATAACTAATATGACTCTCCTGATATCACTATCGTTGCTACTAAATAACTAATATGACTCTCCTGATATCACTATCGTTGCTACTAAAAAGCTAATGTGACTCTCCTGATATCACTATCGTTGCCTACTAAATAACTAATGTGACTCTCCTGATATCACTATCGTTGCTACTAAATAACTAATATGACTCTCCTGATATCACTATCGTTGCTACTAAATAACTAATGTGACTCTCCTGATATCACTATCGTTGCTACTAAATAACTAATATGACTCTCCTGATATCACTATCGTTGCTACTAAATAACTAATATGACTCTCCTGATATCACTATCGTTGCTACTAAATAACTAGTGTGACTCTCCTGATATCACTATCGTTGCTACTAAATAACTAATATGACTCTCCTGATATCACTATCGTTGCCTACTAAAAAGCTAATGTGACTCTCCTGATATCACTATCGTTGCCTACTAAATAACTAATATGACTCTCCTGATATCACTATCGTTGCTACTAAAAAGCTAATATGACTCTCCTGATATCACTATCGTTGCCTACTAAATAACTAATATGACTCTCCTGATATCACTATCGTTGCCTACTAAATAACTAATGTGACTCTCCTGATATCACTATCGTTGCCTACTAAATAACTAATGTGACTCTCCTGATATCACTATCGTTGCCTACTAAATAACTAATATGACTCTCCTGATATCACTATCGTTGCTACTAAATAACTAATATGACTCTCCTGATATCACTATCGTTGCTACTAAAAAGCTAATGTGACTCTCCTGATATCACTATCGTTGCCTACTAAATAACTAATGTGACTCTCCTGATATCACTATCGTTGCCTACTAAATAACTAATGTGACTCTCCTGATATCACTATCGTTGCCTACTAAATAACTAATATGACTCTCCTGATATCACTATCGTTGCTACTAAAAAGCTAATGTGACTCTCCTGATATCACTATCGTTGCCTACTAAATAACTAATGTGACTCTCCTGATATCACTATCGTTGCCTACTAAATAACTAATATGACTCTCCTGATATCACTATCGTTGCTACTAAAAAGCTAATGTGACTCTCCTGATATCACTATCGTTGCCTACTAAATAACTAATGTGACTCTCCTGATATCACTATCGTTGCCTACTAAATAACTAATGTGACTCTCCTGATATCACTATCGTTGCTACTAAATAACTAATGTGACTCTCCTGATATCACTATCGTTGCTACTAAATAACTAATGTGACTCTCCTGATATCACTATCGTTGCTACTAAATAACTAATGTGACTCTCCTGATATCACTATCGTTGCTACTAAATAACTAATGTGACTCTCCTGATATCACTATCGTTGCCTACTAAATAACTAATGTGACTCTCCTGATATCACTATCGTTGCCTACTAAATAACTAATGTGACTCTCCTGATATCACTATCGTTGCTACTAAATAACTAATGTGACTCTCCTGATATCACTATCGTTGCTACTAAATAACTAATATGACTCTCCTGATATCACTATCGTTGCCTACTAAATAACTAATGTGACTCTCCTGATATCACTATCGTTGCCTACTAAATAACTAATATGACTCTCCTGATATCACTATCGTTGCTACTAAATAACTAATGTGACTCTCCTGATATCACTATCGTTGCCTACTAAATAACTAATATGACTCTCCTGATATCACTATCGTTGCTACTAAATAACTAATGTGACTCTCCTGATATCGTTGCTACTAAATAACTAATGTGACTCTCCTGATATCACTATCGTTGCTACTAAATAACTAATGTGACTCTCCTGATATCACTATCGTTGCCTACTAAATAACTAATGTGACTCTCCTGATATCACTATCGTTGCCTACTAAATAACTAATGTGACTCTCCTGATATCACTATCGTTGCTACTAAATAACTAATGTGACTCTCCTGATATCACTATCGTTGCTACTAAATAACTAATATGACTCTCCTGATATCACTATCGTTGCCTACTAAATAACTAATGTGACTCTCCTGATATCACTATCGTTGCTACTAAATAACTAATGTGACTCTCCTGATATCACTATCGTTGCCTACTAAATAACTAATGTGACTCTCCTGATATCACTATCGTTGCTACTAAAAAGCTAATGTGACTCTCCTGATATCACTATCGTTGCCTACTAAATAACTAATGTGACTCTCCTGATATCACTATCGTTGCCTACTAAATAACTAATGTGACTCTCCTGATATCGTTGCCTACTAAATAACTAATGTGATTCTCCTGATATCGTTGCCTACTAAATAACTATTGTGACTCTCCTGATATCACTATCGTTGCCTACTAAATAACTAATGTGACTCTCCTGATATCGTTGCCTACTAAATAACTAATGTGACTCTCCTGATATCGTTGCCTACTAAATAACTAATGTGACTCTCCTG